>NC_044979.1:46681782-46981782 GCF_008728515.1 Papio anubis
GACTGTGAATTACTGCCCATGTGAATTCAACTTTGAATGCCATTAATATTTTACTGCCACAGTGAACAAAGTTGTTAAATTTAAGTCAAGAATTATTGGTTCCTTTTGGTAGGACATGTCTGTATTTTTACTTAGCCTCTGTAATGTTATTTTTCCCCACATTTACTAACTTAAAACATGACCTATGTTTATTTTGAGAGTGTAGACCAGCATTGAGGAAGTACACGCTCAGAGTGTATTTTTTCTGATTCAACCTGCTCTTGAGATTCCTTTATAATTTGTATATTATTTGGAGTAGTGATTTTGACATCCTTCATCACTAGCTTAATTTTACTTGCTTTACGTAGAATCCCTTGCTTTGCTTAGATAGAAAAAACAACTGACAAATGCATCACATTATTATACTTATTGGGAGAACCATGGCATCTTGTTCATATTAACTAGCAAAAGACATTCATGTGAGGAAGAGAAATATAATGTAGGCATCTTAAAATATAAAGAGAAGTGTTAAGAGACTCCTTGTCATTGGTGAGCATAGTGAGTGTCTGTCCTTGAGCTTTGAGAGTTACCACCTGTCAGATGGCACCAGGAACTTTTTGGACCTGGTACCCACTTCATTCCAGGCTCATAATGGCTCTCCCCGACGGGTACCTGCACTGTTACACAGCCCCTATCCTCATCCTGTAGTGCTCCGAGACTGGGATGCTGTCCAGGCCTGCAGCTTCCTGGATTGCTCTTTCCTTCCAGGTTGCCAGGTGACCTCTTACCCAACATTCAAACTCAGCTCAAATTTCCCTGAATGCGGGAAGCCTCCCCTGACCTTTCCAGGCAGAGTTAAAAGTGGCTGCATGTCTAGATGTGTTCAAGGCCCTGTTCATTTGGATAAGGAACCCCAAAGACTTGTCACTGGGGGAATGGCTTTATTGAAAGTCCAATATTATGGATATGTTAATGCATTTGCTTCTTCATTTTATCCCATTATAAAAGGTGTGACAGAGGATTGCATTTTGAGTTAGGTGGCATGAGATCTAGTCTCTGTTCTGCTGCTAGGGTAACTTGGGGGAAATCACAACCCCATAAAAGGAGGAACGTTGTCCTCCTCTGCTGTTTATAGGTTTCTACATATGAATGAGCTTCAAAGCTGCTTGGGATCTTTTGTTTTTTTCTTTTACTTACATTTGAAATAATTATAATTATAGACTCACAAGAGTCTACTTCCACATGAAGAATTTTATGTACCCTTCACTCTGCTCCCCTAATGGTGACATCTTATACAGTTATATCAAAACCAGTTTATTAATATTGGTACATTGTTGTTAAGCTAGACTGTATGCCTTGTTCATTATAATCATTTTGTACACACACTAGTGTGTGTGTGTGTGCGCGCGCATGTATAGTTCATTGCAATTTTGTCTCATGTATGGTATATGTAACCACCACAATAATCAGGATACAGAATTGTTCCATCAAACAAAAGATCTTCCCTTATGCTGCCCCTTTGTAAGTGTGCCCATCCCTCCACTGTTCCCTGGCCACTGATAAATACTTGTGTGTTCTCCATCTCTTTAATTTTGTCATTTCAAGAATGTTATATAAATGGAATTATACTGTATATAACCTTTTGAGATAATGCCTTGGGATCCATTCAAGTTGTTATAAAGAGTTCACTCCATTTATTGCTGAATTGTATCCCGTAGTGTGCACCAGAGCTTATTTAACCATTCACGCATTGAAGGACATTTGGGTTGTCTGCAATAAAGCTGCTAAGAACATTCGTATACAGATTTTTTGTGAGCACCTAAGTTTTTACTTCTCTGGGATAAATGCCCAAGAGTATAGCTATTAGGTTATATAAGTGCATGTTTAGTTTTATAAGCAACACCCAACCTGCTTTCCACAGTGACTATCTGTTTTACATTTTTACCAGCAGTATATGAGAGGGATCAATTTTTAAGGGGAGAGTAATTTAACACTGAGAAAGTCATCTGGTTACAGAACTTAGAATCTTTTAGGATTGGGGAAAGAGAGTACTGGAATCTACCCTTGCCAGAAGATATTAGGGGACTCTTTAAATTGTGTGTTTATGGTGCCGTTTGTCTAACTGAATGTCGTTTTAAGTAAATGAGGCATAAGCTTAGGCTGCCCTCCACCCTCACCCCCAGACAGAGTCTTGTTCTGTTGCCCAAGCTGGAGTGCAGTGGCACAATCTCAACTCACTGCAACCTCTGCCTCCTGGGTTCAAGCAATTCTCCTGCCTCAAGCCTCCTGAGTAGCTGGAATTTTTAGTAGAGACGGGGTTTCACCCTGTTGGCCAGGCTGATCTCAAACTCCTGACCTCGTGATCCACTCATCTCGGCCTCCCAAAGTGCAGGGATTACAGGTGCTAGCCACCGCGCCCAGCCAAGCTTAGGCTTTCGTTACAAAGCACATATACTCATTGACGATGTCATATTGGTATTTTTTTGTTGTTGTTTCTAATGTTTTCATTAGCAGATATTCAGTGTGAGACTGCTGATACCAGACACTAAGAGGGGAACATGATCTAATATGAGGAACTGGAAGTCAGGGAGATAGTGTTTAACTCACCACTCTTACTCATTTTAGCTGTAGGTATTTTTATGAGCTTTGCCTTCATCTCTAATGTGGAGATGATAATACCCAATTCTCTGGACTGCTGTGAGGACTAAGTAGCATAAATAGCATGATTCCTGATTATGGTATGCACCCAGAGAGCCTCTGTTCTTGAAGATTTCAATGTTGTGTCATTTTGATTATTTTTTATGTTGATTAGAAATAGCTAATATTTTCACTCGTTTTGCAGAAGAGAGAAAATTCCATTGATGATTCTTCAATAATAAGAATAGTGAAGGCCAGGCACCGTGGCTCACGCCTGTGATCCCAGCATTTTGGGAGACCAAGGAGCGTGGATCACTTGAGCCCAGGAGTTTGAGATCAGCCTAGGCAATATGACGAAGCCCCATCTCTACAAAAAATTAGTCATGCGTGGTGGTCATGCGTGGTGGTGCATGCCTCAGGCACCTGGGAGGCTGAGGTGAGATACTCACCTGAGACAGGGAGGTCAAGGCTGCAATGAGCCATGATCACGCCACAGTACCCCAGTCTGGGTGACAAGTGAGACCCTGTCTCAAAAGAAAAAAAAAAAAAAAAGAATAGTGATAATGAGCCTACTATTTATTGAGAATATATTGAGTGCAGTGCTGTGCTTGGTAAGTGTGAATTAGCTGTCTCACTTAAGCTTTTTAGCAAATCTATGACTAGATACTCTTACAATACCCGTTTTTCAGATAAGGGAAACCAAGGCTTAGAGAGTTAAATAACTTAATGAAGGTCACATATCTTGTGAAGCTGAAGTTGTAACCCAGTCTGTCTGTCTCTAGTTTTAATCATGTACCTGTATCTATTCCTTAGTGTTGATTGCTTCTTCAAAGGCCGTTCTCTGCATGGTATAAATTATAACTGAAGTGACTTTATACTAAGCAACACCGGATACACTGCTGCATTCATTGGGAGACAGCCTGTAAGAAGTACAATTGCGCTTTATCTATAGGTCAATGGAAGCAACCACACAAACAAAATGACCTTGAGTTTCAGAAAGAAAGACTCTGAATAATGTTGGTATTTTTTAAATAGCTGGTTTGGATTTTTGAGAGGCGAGACAATTACTCTAAATGACATGATAGAGAAGGTTTGGGATCATCCTGATGGGGCCGGTGGAGGGGAGCATTGTCTCTGAAAACATATGATTTTCCCCACACACTGTAATTTAACTCACAAAGATATTATAGAAAGTAGTGGATATTATAATTACCTGAGAGTAAACTGACTTATTCCTTTATTCATTCATATGTAATTTCAAATTTAGTGAAGCTGTGGGATTTTAGGCTTGTTGTTTTCACAGTGAGGCCTTGGTTAACTCAGTGCTTTAGGGACTTAGGGCCCTGAAGCATTCTTATGAAAACATCTTTTTGATACATAGTAAACCAAACTCATGTTTACATGAATATCTCATCTAAGTCTGTTATTTATTTCTTAGCACATGAATAGATTCAAATACAGCCTACGTTTTGAGAGTTTAAGCAGGTTATTGTTAGGAAGGTGGTAAAAAAAAAAAAACCAATTATATATGAAATGTATCAGTAAATGTATTGCCTTAGTGAACGTGGGTTCCTTCAGTGAAAAATAAGCTAAGTGGTTTTCTTAAAACACTATGGGCCAGGCACTGCGCTAGACAGTTGATAATACATGATTTTATTTTATCCTTAAAATAGCCTTATGAAGCAGTTAATTATGTTATTCCCATTTTATAAAAGAGGAAATGATATTTCACGTCACATGGACAGTGAGTGGGTAGGCCTCTCTTCACTTATTACACTTCTGCTTCTAAGCTGTGTTCTTTCCTATATTACACTGGAGGAAGGAGAAAAAGAGCTTGTGTTTGGTCCTTGGCTGGGTGGAATATCCTCAGTGTGGCTGTAAGGACATGGGTAGAATACTCTAATCAATTCATTTCTTATTTAAATAGTGACAAAGGTATGTCCATGTTAACCATTTCTCACTTATGCTTTATATATAAGAATGAGTTATGGAGAATGTTGCTTTATTATATTACTTAAAATGTTTGGTCAGGTGATGGTGACTCATGCCTTTAATACCAGTACTTTTGAAGGACAAGTCAGGAGGATCACTTGAGACCAGGAACTCAAGACCAGCCTGGATGACAAAACAGGATCTCTTCTCTACAAAAAATAAAATAGTCAAGTGTGGTGATGGAATATTGTAGTCCCAGCTATTTGGGAGGCTGAGGTGGGAGGATCACTTGAGACTAAGAGTTCAAGGGTATAGAGAATGATGATCGCTCCACTGCATTCCAGCCTGGACAGAAAAACTAATACCCTATCCTCATGATACACTTCTGAACTTCTGGTTACAGCTAGTGCCAGGGCAGAGTAGTAGGCGTGCCATATAACTGTAGACAGTCCCTCTGTTACTTCTAGTTAGATCCCTTTTATCTAGATAGATTCTGTCTATTAAGATTTAGGATATATTCTTTAGTTTTTAAAGCAGATTTTTCTTCCTTATGATAGCTGATTCTGGGAATAATGGAAAATAATTTGCCTGCCTTGAGTTGTGGCAGAAGAATGTGATAGAAGATAGTTCAAGGCTGTAATGATTCCAGAATATACAATTTACCATGGGTATTACACAGGTTGTTAGTAGAAAATTTATTGAGCAAATAGTTGATACATTGGATAGACTCATTTAGAAAATTATTTCCTCTTTTATGCAGGGGCTAAGAGGTTTCTTGACTTGATAGCTAAAATTCCAGATACTATTCTTTGCTTGAATGATTGAAATGACTGGTATAAACTGCGATCACTTAACTAGACTTTTATTTTGACTTTGAGTCAAAGATGTATTCATGGTCCTTTTTATAAAGGCTATGAATCTTCATGTTACTTTTTTGTGATATATGTTAAATTTATTTCTTTTTCTTTTTTTCTTTTTTTTTTGAAACAGAGTCTAGCTCTGTCGCCCAGGCTGGAGTGTAGTGGCCGGATCTCAGCTCACTGCAAGCTCTGCCTCCCGGGTTCACGCCATTCTCCTGCCTCAGCCTCTGGAGTAGCTGGGACAACAGGCACCCGCCACCTCGCCCGGCTAGTTTTTTGTATTTTTTAGTAGAGACGGGGTTTCACCGTGTTAGCCAGGATGGTCTCGATCTCCTGACCTCGTGATCCACCCATCTCGGCCTCCCAAAGTGCTGGGATTACAGGCTTGAGCCACCGCGCCCGGCTGATGTATGTTAAATTTCTTATCCCTGTGTTGGGGTTCAGAAACCTGTATCTGCAAATATGGCACTTTGACATGCTGAACTGAAGAAGCCTCAAGGTCCTCAGCCACCATCTCTCCCAAAGCATAGGTTGAAGTTAAAGTTCTTTATCTGCCTAAAATCCAGACCCAACAAGGAGATCTTCTCCATCTTGTTAGACCAAGAATGTAACCACACCTGAATGGAGCTTTTCACTAGATAATGTCTGATAATCCCTGCTCCCTGATCCATTTATTCTCCCTTGCAATCCCTTTAACAGAATTCCTCTTCTCTCCCTCCTATTTTGCCAGGAAGGCATAGAAGCTTCTGACTCTAGTTGGGGTTTTGCGGTTCTCCCTGTGTATACATTGATAAAGTTTGTATGCCTTTGCCCTGAGTAATTCGCTTCTGTGAGTTAATTTTTCAGCAGACCTTCAGAGGGGAAGTTTCCCTTGGCCTCTACACCTGCATATGAGAAAATGGGAAGTGATCTTGTTCTTGATTACGTAATTAGGGAAACATGGGCTTCAGTGTATAGTTGATAACTTAAAGATAGTTACTCATAAGATAAAAACACTGTTTCAGCTTTCAAAATGCTAAAATTAATTAAAGCAGACAAAAAACTAGTCTTTATAACAACATAGAAGATAAAGTATATAGCACATAAGCATACAACAAAAGGATGAAATAAAAATGACAAATTCAGATATGTCTGTCATCTCAATAAATGCACTTGAGCTAAACACTAGAGGGTTAAAACTCAGATTGAGCTTTAAAAAATCCAACTAAATACTGTTTATAAGAAGCAGTCTTGGCTGGGCATGGTGGCTCACGCCTATAGTCCCAGGACTTTAGGAGGCCAAGGTGTGTAGAGTGCTTGAGGCCAGGAGTTGATGACCATCCTGGGCAACACAAGAAGACCCCATCTGTGTTATTAAAAATGAGGAGGAGGAGGAGGAGGAAGAGGAGGAGGAGGAGGAGGAGGAGGAAGAGGAGGAAGAGGACAATCTTAAAACATAATGACTCACCTCTAAAGTAGTCAGATTCATAGAAACAGAAAGTAGAATGGCGGTTGCTAGAGGCTGGGGGGACAGAGGAAAGAGGAGTTAATGGGTATAGAGTTTCAGTTTTGTAATCTGGAGATCTCTTTCACAACAATATGAGTATGTACTTAATACTGTTGAACTGTACACTTAAAATGACTAAGATGGTAAATTTTGTTTTGTTTTTTTACCACAATTTTATAAAAATACTAACCATAATGACCCACCAAAATTAAAAATAAAAAGACAGGATAAGATCTATTAGCAATGGCAAATGAGAATCAAGTATGACAACATTAATATCAGACAAAGCAGAATCCAAGGGAAAACTTAAATGTGGAATTTTTGCAGCATTTTTTTTATAGTCAGAAGTATATGTAAATCAAATACTTATAGAAGTAACTGGAGAAATTGATTTTAGTATATAGAATTCTAAACTATATACTCTGTAATTCAAAAAGAAGAGAGTATCATCTGTGTTTAGCAAGAGATCAGATATAATTTTGCACCAGGAAGGTCGTGACTTTGATAAGAGCAGTTTCAATGCATGAGTGGGGTCAAAACCACTGGTCTGTCAAAGAATAAAAGGAAACCAGAAAGGGATTCCATAGACCCTGAATATCTGTATGTTGGTGTATGAGCATTCCTGCCTGGAGTTATTTTCTCTGCTGTCTGCAAATGAAATCTAATTTTTAGAAGTTAAAAGCATTCAATTTGTTACTCTTCTCTCTCATATTAGAGTGGGGTGAAGATTTCCTGGACAAGGGTGATGAAATAATGTGGCTCGGAAGCCTAGAAGGGAAGGTTTCTGAAAGTTAAAGAAAATTGAACCTAATGCTGAGGTCAGTGATTGAGAGAACATAAAGTGGACAAAAGAGAGAAGGAACCTTGCCGCTGTGGATTTGTCTAAAGCTATGTTAAACATTTTGTTGATGGAGATGGACCTTTGGAAGAAGCACTAGGAGCCTGTGCTCAGCAGAACACATAGGGGGATGTGGGGAATCTAATAACAGGATAGCAGCCTGCTACTCTCCCTAGAAGGAAGAAGACTTCTTGGAGATCAGACTCTTTATCCAAGGATACAGCAAATATCATATCTGGTAGAGAAATGACCATGAGACAGAAAGGGGACATGAGATTTGGAGTCAGGCTGACCAAGTTCAGATCCCATCCCTTCCACATATGAGATAATAGAGAGTTATTTAGTTTTGCAGTTTTATTATGAGGATATAACATATAAAAATATCTAGCACTGTGTCTGGCATGTAGTAGGTACTCAGAAAGCGACACCTGCTAGGTAATAAATGTCTCCTTTCTGCTAAGATGACTGAGAGCATGGGGTGAATTCCCTTGATGCCAGTCTCCTGGGCTGAATCCTCTGTTCTCAAAGAATGAAAAATTTAAAGGTACTTCCCAATCCCCCTACAGTCAAATGGCTGCCGTGACCTAACTTTGATAATTATGTATTTCAGGCCTTGGGATGTCTAAATGTTCCTCCAAATGTTGAATTATTCTAAAATTAGCAAAGACATGTTGAAGAAACTCACAAGATCATGGAATCAGGCCTCTGAGTTCATATTATTCAGTAGATATATTGCTTATGAGCCTGGAAGGAGAGGTTTACAATTTTATATAGTATAATGTAGTATTTGCTCTTAGTGTCAACCTAAATTCATAAGGAGATGTGTATGTATCTGTATTTATGTGTATTGAAGTCTGTATCATGAGGGTGAATCATTAGAAGTTGACTTGATATCAAACCAGGTTTATATAATTCAGATGTGTCCCCAAAATTTGTCCTCTTCTAGATATGTTCATTTACTTTTAGTATGACTAGCAGGAACGTAGGGGTTTTAGTGTCTGATTTTGAGGATATAAACACAAAAAAAGTATTTTTTCTTATTTGTCTAGATTACTAATCTAGACAGAATGTAAACCTCACCCAAAATTTGTGAAATTTGAGACCAGATTTCTTTTTCATGGCATCACAACATTACTTTAAAACAGCGCTACTAAACAGTTTTATCAAAAAATTACAACAAATGACATGTGGCCCAGTGGATGAAAAAAATTCTGCAGTTATTAACACATGTTTTTACAGTTCAGAGCTTTAGCTGTTATTTGTTTAGTAATGGTGGTGTTTGTGCATAGGCTTTGAGGCAAGGCGACTAATTAGGAATTATCTGTAATAATTTAAGTAAAGCTTAAATTATTAAAAAGAGCAATCTAATCATTTATTGAGCACTAAATATATGCCAGGTACTGTGCTACCTGCCTTTGTATAATCCTTACAGCAACTCCATGAGAGGGGTTCCATTATTATCCCCATTTTATAGATGAGGGAACTGAGACTCAGAAGAATCAGTGACTTCCCCAAGGCCACAGAAGGGTGGAGCTGGGATGTGAACCCAGGTTTCTGACTTCAGAACTCAGACTTAATAACCACCCAGTTCTGTTTCCTTATGAAAGGGCTGTGTCTTTAATGTTCGTGTAGGACACAGTTGCTTGGATTTGGCACACATGTTGCCATAGCACCTGTATTTCAATCAGTGTTAGATGTTTGGGCCAATATTAATATGTTAGAGGTGTCTGAGTGCCAACAGCACTGTAGATCTAAAGCCATGCTGAGGTGGTGTTGGGCTTTTAACTTTGGATGGCCAGAACTAGTCTTTCCTCAGTGTTGTCTTGCCTTGGACGTATTTGCCCTTTCTTGTACACCTTCACCTACTGCCTGGACTGGTGGGGATCTACTGCCACAGCGGGGTGGGGGCAGAGGCTAAAAGCGGTGGGGTGGGGTGGAATGGGGTGGAGGCTTCTATCTGGCAAAGCTTCTGGGATTCTCCATGTATCCAATTCTCTATCTTCTTCTGCTTCCCTCCCACCCTGCTGTTTTCACTTCTTGTCTTGGAGAATGAGTCCTTCTGGATATCTCTTCTGCTCCTCTGGGTTCTTGATGGAATGACATAATGACTTGGCTGTTGTCTATGGGTCTTTTTACTGCCAACAATGATTGGAAACAGGGAGCTAAAGTGACTAGCTCCGGTCCCATCCCTGCCCCTTTTTTTCACATAGATACACAATTTCATTAGAAAAAGATGAAGATGCATATGAGCTATATGTAGGCCACTGAATATTCAGACTTATAGGGAAAGGAACATCTACATTTCAGGAAAAATGAAGAAGTTTTGAGTCTTCCGGGTGATCATTGAAGAAACTGGGCTCTGACTCTGTATGTACAACAGATGGAGAGTTTGGGAGCATGGCAGGGGTGAGCTGGAGGACTGACAGTTTCTCCTGCTTCCTCTCCCCTTGCCAGACAGGCTTGTTTGCCAAACTGGCTTGTTTCATTCATGGATTGAGGACAGGCTCAGGACTGGGGTTGAAGGGGTTAGAAGAGAAGATGATCTTAGCATCTTGGTCTACATTACTGAAGGGAAAAAGATAGGAAGGGGAGTTTGAAGTATGGAGAGAAGTCCCAGTGGCCTCTCAACGGTGAGGTACAGAAAGAAGGCTTTTTTGGCAATGGTTTCTATATAGTCATTGAGTATTAGTTACTCTGTATTTATATGAAGTGTGAATTTTATTTTGGTGGTATCTTTGGGTAGATTGAGAGGCCAAAATATTTATCGTGTTTTCAAATTACTCTGAAATCTCACTTCCTTACTTTATCGTCATCTTGCCTGTCTCTTCTTGAATGATTTTCATTTGAAGCAGTTCAATTAAATCTTGTGAAGTGTAACAATAAATTATTTAGTGATTCCTATAAATTCTCTAAAATATAAGAAGGAGAAAATTGAATATAGCCCAAGTATGTGCCAGGGATTTTTAGAGAAATGATTTCTTCAATCTTGTCTCCTTGGTTCTGTTGTTACTCTTTTATAAATAAGAGGTCTCAAGGGGAGGAGAAAAAAATACAGGAGAAAAAATACATATATTATAAACAAGAGATCTGCAAGAAGATCAGAGATTTTTGTGGAAAATGGGGATGGTTCAATAAGCAGAATGAATTTCCTTACACAATAGCTCTGTATTTTGTGTAGAAAATCTTGCATGGATTTTCCTGGCTCTGGAGGAGGAGGCCATTCTTTCTTATGGTGACATGAGAAGAAAGGTTTTAAAGAGTTGAGTGAAGAGAGGCTTTTAGAAAGTGCAGTGATGTCTTTGGGTGTCCAGGATTGACTCAAGGTAAAGGAAGAGGCATGTCATGAAGCTTGGTCTTAGACCTAAGCTTCTATTTGGAAATCAAAAAGTCAGTTCTGCCATAACACGAATGCTGCTCTCCTAAAAAATCACCATGCCATACAATAACACAACAAAACCACAGTACTTATGAGGCAAACAGATTCAACATTCAAAAACTTAATCAGCAATACATTTTAAAAAAAGAAAAGGTGGCCGGGCACAGTGACTCATGCCTGTAGTCCCAGCACTCTGGGACGCCAAGGCAGGTGGATCACCTGAGGTCAGGAGTTCGAGACCAGCCCGGCTAACATGGTGAAACCCCTACTCTACTAAAAATACAAAAGTTAGCCGGGCGTGGTGGCTGGTGCCTTTAATCCCAGCTACTTGGGAGGCTGAGGTAGGAGAATCGCTTGAACCTGGGAGGTGGAGGTTGCAGTGAGCCAAGATCACATCATTGCACCCCAGCCTAGGCAACAAGAGTGAGCAAAACTCCGTCTCAAAGAGAAAAAAAAAAAGAAAAGAAAAGAAAAGAAAGAAAAGGTAGGAATATGGTTGTACACATGTTAAGGGTTATGAAATACACAAATACTACAATAAATATGACATTTTGATTTTAAAAAGACCTGAAGTTTATTTGTGAATGAAGGCTTTAGAGGGCTGCAGCTTGTGAGTTTTTGTGAAAAGCTGGGAGGAAAGCTATGGGACGCCCAGAAAGACTGTTAACACCAGGTATCAATGGGTGTGGCTTACAACACAGGCAGTGAACTGAGATGTTTGCTGGATGTTTTGAAGTGTGTGCACAGGTGTGTTTTGTTTGTTGCTGCGTGGCTTCGTTCACCTGGGAGTCTTCAGTTAGTATTTCTTTCTGAGGAAACACACTAAATAAACATGAAATGTGTGTTGTACTTAAATTGTTCCCTTTTAAAATCAATTGCATTAGAACAAATTTGTATTTTCAAAACAAGCATTAGAGAGAAGCGACTCTACTGGCTGGGTGCAGTGGCTCATGCCTGTAATCCCAGCACTTTGGGAGATGAGGTGGGAGGATCACTTGAGGGCAAGATTTCGAGAACAGCCTGGGCAACAACAGCTGACTCTACAAGAAAAGAAAACTGTACAATAAATTCTTTTGACTTTGTTTATTCTCTTTGATATTTGCAAAAATATAAATGCAAGTCCTTTAAGGTCTAAAGAATAGGCTCTTCACTCTTCATCACCTTAGTTGTAAATATGTTATAAACAGAATTGTAGCCAGAGCTCACCCTTACTGCAGTTAACAATGTGATGTTTGCAGTCACTTGCTAATCTTAGGTTTCCTCTTCTGGTTTTTCCACTTGTGACACGTATTATTTGTGGGGCTATTGGGGCAGAGATGGTGGGGCAAGCAGTTGCTTTTCTTTGATGTATGATCATAAGGTGAGCAGTTTTTAGTAAAACTATGTATTCAAATGTCCATAAGGGATGAATGGATAAACAAGTTGTTTCTATATGATAGAATATTATTCAGCCATAAAAAGGAATGAAGTACTGATACATACTACAACTTGAGTGAACCTCGAAAACATTATGCCAATTGAAATAAACCAGATGCAAAGGGTCACACATTATATGATTTCATATATGTGAAATATCCAGAATAGGTAAATCTGTAGAGACAGAAAGCAGGTTAGTGGTTGCTGGGGGCAGGGGAGGGGAGGGTGGAGGATATGAGGAGGGACTGCTAATGGGTATGGAGTTTCCATTTGGGATGATGAAAAAGTTTTAGAACTAGATTATGGGGATGGTTGCACAACCTTGTCAATGGCCTTAGTGTCATGAGTTGTACACTATTTAAATGATTAAGATGGTAAATTTTCTGCAATGTGTATTTTACCACAATTAAAAAATAGGCTGAGCATGGTGGCTCATGCCTGTAATTCCGGCACTTTGGGAGGCCAAGGTGGGAAGATCAGTTGAGGCCAGGAGTTTGAGACCAACCTGGACAATATAGCTAGACCCTTTCTCTACAAAAAGGAAAGAATAATCTGGGCACTGTGACTTGTACCTGTAGTCCTGCTACTCAGGAGGCTGAGGCAGGAGGATCACTTGAGCCCAGGAGTGAGAGGCTGCAGTGACCTATGATCACGCCACTGCACTCCAGCCTGGGCAAAAGAGTGAGACTTTATTAATAGATAGATAAATAGATGGATAGATGGATGGATGGGTGAATTGATAGATGGCATATGTTGGATCTCTGTCCTGGGCATGGCACCATGCTTAGCACTGCAGAAGATGCAGTGAGGAGTGAGGCAAGGTGCTATCTCCAAGGAGTCTGAAGCGTATTTGAAAGATGAGATAAACAGAACAATAGTTAGACTGCAAGACAGAAATGAAATATGCCATGGAGGAGGTGAGAACAGTAGGCTGCAGGTGTCCAAAGCAGGAGTGCACCTGTTCTGGAAGAATCTACATGATGTTCTTTCAGGAAGTAGCACATCAGATGGACTCACTGGGTCTCAACTGAGTGTCACCTAGACAGCACTGAAAAATATTTTTTCCTAGGCTAGGCCCTATTCAAATTAAGTAAAAATCTCTAAAGGGAACAGCTTTGGAATATTTTTTTTTTCTGTATATGTTTTTTAAAGATTGCCAGGTGATTCTTTTATGCAGCCATTGGTGCAAACCACAGGTTGAAACAACAGTCAGATATAGATAGGTGTATTCTGGGCAGAGGGAGTTTTAGGGGCAAACGCCCAGCTGGGAGAGCCCAAATTCTGCTTGACTAGATACTAGGGTAAGCCAGAGATAAAAATGTCTGCAGTATTGATAGACTGGAGAGAGCAAGGCCTGTTGGGAATGGGTTTTCATGGTCTATAGTAGGTGCTCTCAAGGTGGAGACTAGGGGTCCCTGAGACCCTTCTGGAGAGTCTGTAAGGGCAAAATTATTTTCATTATAATTTTAAGACGTCTGCCTTTTTACTTTGGATTTGATGTTTGTGTCGATGGCGCAAAAGCAATGCTGGGAAATCTTCTGGTGCCTTAGTGTGAATCAAGACCCTGGCACCAAACTGTCTTGATTGTATTTTTTACCTCTTTTTGTTCTTGCAGAAAAAAATAGGAGTTTCACTTAAGAATGTCCTTGATGAAGCGATAAAAATCTCAGTCCCTCGGGTTCACATCTTTTTAATATTCTGTGGGACGAGATAGGAAGCACACATAAATTACTTCTGCTGTGTACTAGAGAATTCTGGTTGTCTTGAGGAAAAACACTTCCACAAATATCGGAGTGAAAACAAGTGAACTAGCCACTTTTTTCATGGAACATCATTTTACTTGGTAGACTGATTGACACACAATAGTTATTCAGGCTTGGGTGTTTGACAGACATCTTTTGGAAATGAATAACGAGAGCCTGTCACTTCAAGGTAAACAGTTGACAACATTTATTGCCAATGATAAAATTTGAGCTTTCAAGGAAAAATGCAAAGTTTGGAAAACGTGTATCTGCCATTGTGAACATAACAGCATACCAACACTTTTAGACTTTTTACTTTTATATTGTATAATGAAATGCATCAACATTCAGATGGTCTGTATTACAGGTGAACCAACATTTTCCAGTGTTAGTGGTAGGGAATGACCGTGTCATGAAGGCTTGACCAGGATGGGGCAGCCTAAGGAGGCAGGATGACTCATTGTTCATGTCTTCATTCAGGAACACAATGAAGTAGGCTGAGTTTCCTGGCCCCTGCATTGGGGATGGTTGGAAGAAAAGCTAAAAACCACAGCTTCTTCAAGCCCAGTGAACTTAAAAAACGGTAGTACTTTTAAAGAAACAAGGAATTCAAGGGAAGAGCTCTTTGTGGGGTTAGGGGTAAAGAAAAATGATGCTTTACCAAAATTTGCTAAATTTATGTCAGGCTGGGTGCTGATATACATTTTTAAAAATCCAGGCCAAGCATGGTGGCTCATGCCTGTATTCCCAGCACTTTGGGAGGACAAGGCGGGAGGGTCACTAAGACCAGAAGTTTGAGAACAGCGTAACAACATAGCAAGGCTGTCTCTAAAAAAAAAAAAAAAAAAACAGCCCAAGTGTGGTGGTACACGCCCGAGGGATGAGGATTGTTTTGAGGCGAGGAGTTGGAGGCTGCAGTGAGCTATGATTGCACCCCTGTACTCCAGCCTGGGCAACAGAGCAAGACCCTATCTCTGAAATATATACATGCATATTTTTTAATTTAAAAAAGTTCTTTTTAAAATTTTTAGAAAATAAACTAAACATATTAAAACTTGTCTACTTTTATGGAGTAAGATACAAAGAAACGAATTTTCAAATATGATTTTTTTTCTCTCCTTACCTGCCTTAATAATCATAATTTCCCTTTAAAAAAAATCTTTTATGGTCTACAATTTAGTCCTCTCTGGCCTACTGACCTTACTGTCAGAACCTCTGATCTTGTGCAGAGTTGCCCTCTCCTCCTCATCACAGCTGCTTTACCAGGGTCCTAATTCTGCTGTTGTTCCTACACACAACTTCTTCCTTGGTCTTAGATACCAGCATTTGTATTTGGGAACTCACGAACAGATCTCTTTGGCTTTTAAACTGCTAGAACTTGGCCAACACCCTGCTTTGCCTCAGGAATTTCCTAATAATGGCTCCTTTCACCATAGCCTCTGACCTAATTTGTTGTTGTTCTTTATTTGCATGCTCGTTTTTATTGAATATGCAGTAGTATAATTTCTCTTTCCTATTAGTAATCCACCCCTGCCTTCTAAAAACCCTAGTTGGGAAAAAATCTGTGGTTTCCTGAGTACACAGTCAGCTCTTTCACAACAACAGCCTGTCACGTCCTTGAAGACAGTGCTGAGGTCAGGGATACAAGACTTGAGGTGGAAACTGGAATAGAATATGCAATTTTTCTGTATGGGCAAGTGGGAGAGATGAGAGGCTACTGAAAGGTACCTGAGGAGGAGTCAAGAGCCAATGAGATTCAGAGACCTCTTGTGTGAGCCTGTTTTTCTTTGCTATAAAGAAATACCTGAGGCTGGGTAATTTATAAAGAAAAGAGACTTATTGGGCTCACAGTTCTGTAGACTGTATAAGAAGCATGGCTCCAGCGTCTTTTTTTTTTTGAGATGGAGTCTCCCTCTATTGCCCAGGCTGGAATACAGTGGCACAATCTCAGCTCACTGCAACCTTCGCCTTCTGGGTTCCAGCCATTCTCCTGCCTTGGCCTCCTGAGTAGCTGGGACTACAGGTGCCCACCACCACACCCGGTTAGTTTTTTTGTATTTTTAGTACAGATGGGGTTTCACCATACTGGCCAGGCTGGTCTTGAACTCCTGACCTCGTGATCCGTCCACCTCAGCCTCCCAAAGTGTTGGGATTACAGGTGAGGGCCTCTTCTGTAATCCCAGCATCTTCTTCTGGTGAGGGCCTCAGGAAGCTTACAACCATGGCAGAAGGTGAAGAGGGAGCAGGTGTATCATAGGGTGAGAGAGGGAGCAAAAGAGATGCTATGTTCCTTTAATCAACCAGCTCTCATATGAACTCATTACAGCAGTGAAGGCACCAAGCCATTCATGAAGGATCTGCCCCCATGACACAAGCCCAGCCGACTAGTCCACCTCCAACATTGGAGGTCACATTTCAACATGAGATTTGGAGGGGGACACACATCCAAATCATATCACCTCTCATGGGGAAGGCAAAGAGAAGGTAAGCTGGTGGCTAGAAACTAAAAACAAAGATTTGAGAGGAGAGAGATGCTGCAGGTGTTGGTACAGTTGTGTGGGTGTGAGCATCCTGGCACTTCCACTCACTTCCAGTTTACTGTGAGCAGAATTTTCTGGATGGGTGTGGAAAAGTCTTCATCCAAGTCGGGTCTGAGCAGAATCACAAAGGCCCTTGGAGATGGCCCATGTGGATTTTATGTAGCCTACTCAACTCTTTTTTACATGAATGAAGAAGTCTGTACTTATTTAAACTATCTGACAATTCCAGGTTAGACCGGCAGGTCCTACTCCTCCCAGAACAGGGACCTCGCCCCTGCCCCTTATATGAGGAACTTGGTCCTGTGCAGGTCAGGACAGTATCACATGAGTTCTGGAGAGCAAAAGTCAAAGGTGGAACTGAAGGTCAGGGAGTGATACATCTTCTGAATTAGAGCTCATAAACATTAAGATGGTGAAATATGAAAAATGGAAATTACTGTCTATAATTAAAATTTAAAAATGGCAAGATAACAAAAGACTTGTGAAAATGCCTACCATAGGTATAAGTTCAATATAGGGTAAATGACGTCAATATAAACTGGTGGTTTTCAACCAGTTTGTAAAATTGAAGTGTTTTTCTCAGCTTGATATAGATACACCTGAGACCAGGACTCCTGCCTATGTCCTAAGTAGAAGAAGGCAGAAATAATGAGAACGGAGGCCCTTCCCTACCCCCTCCATACACTAGGTGGGTCATACCCCTAGATCCTCATACCCACTGCTCAGACCTCAAGGCATCCCTGCCCCACTTGAGATGGCTTTTCTTCCCCAAAGTCCTCACAACCCCCCCTGGGTATCATGTGATCTACTTGAATGCTGTCAGGCACTAGCTGTTGAGCTTGTGCCAGAACCAAATGCCCCATATGTGATGAACTAAAAGGACCACTCTTCCTGTACCTCAATGACATCACCTGGGGTGGGTGCTTTTCAGAAATGACCACACCCTGTTTCTGATGTAGGTCACCTGCACACCTTACACTCCACTCAAGGGTGGACATCCAAGGGGCAATGGCGGTTTGGGGATTCGTTAGAACTTGGGCAGGGATTCTTTTTGCTGAGGTACAGGTGCATTCTGAATGGGAAAGACGCAGGCAGGGAGTGAGGGTCCACACATTTCAGTGGGGAGGGGAGTTGCCCCTGTGGGACAGCCTCCTCCTGCAGCCTGTGAGCCACCCCTCCAGCTGACCACCAGTCTCACTTCCCCGAGCAGTGGATGCTGTGTCTATACCGGAAGTGTCTGAAGGAAGGTCCTCAGAGCAGCCCATGATGGGGTTGAGGAATCTTTAATCTGAAAGGCTACAATCCGGAAGTCACTCCAGGCAGAGATGAGGTCTCCCCTGAAAGCAGGGCCACCACCTCTCTGGCTCAGAGATTCCTGGATGATTCCCCCATGCATGACACTTGCCAGATTTGTCCTTTATGTTGCCTCTGCCCGCTGATGAATGTGGCCTGAAGATCATGTTCATCATATGGCTCCTCCCTGAACAGGCCCCATGTCAGGGCACTGATGCAGGGGTAATAACATGTCAGTGCATTCTATCCTATTTAGTTTTTTGGCATACCTAGCCATGTCTTTGAAGACTACGGCTCTAAGATTGACGGGCAAGTAGTAGATCTATAAATATATCACCCTGGACTTAATCCACAGAGTGATGAATGTGAGGGGTTGTTTGCATGCCACTGCACAAACCCATATGAAATACTCATCTCCTTGGACTTTTAATCAAAATTGAATTCTGCAAGTGTTAGCAATGTTTTTAAGAACAGATTTTTTAGTATTTAAATTTGTTACCTTTACTGGGAAGTTATCTGTTAGGATAATACAATTTAATAAAAGAAAACAATACTAGGAGACTTGGAAACTCCTATTCATATTTGGCAGTCCTTTGGCTTCTCTGGGAGGGCATCCACAAATGACTTTGCTTTTGGATACAATGCTGTGTTCAAAGATGATTTTACTGCAGCTTAAAAAAAGTGCTATATATAGAAATGGACTCTGGCTACTCACAAATATGTAGCAGTTGTCCAATAACTACCTTCTCTTCAAACTTCTTAAAACTTGAGGACTTTCCTTTTCTGCAGGGGCACACTATCCCTGAAAATCAATACGTTCTTATTTTTAGTTCAGTAGTGTTACCTTGAGAGAGCAGGTGGCCCAGGAGTTTCTATCATGAAAGCAAGTTGCATTTATGTGAGAGGTGGATTGCCTGCTTTGTAGAGCGTTTTCTTCAAAAAAAACAGTCCTGCTTTTTCTACTTTAAGTTTCCCATATATTTTTTTCTTCTCTGTGACTTATTGGGGGGCCTGTGGAGGAATTGAATTGGCCAGTGCTCTGCGTCCTCTGAAAACCTAACTGGAGGAGAGCACTGTAGTTAGCACTTGCCTTGGGTGGCACTTGGGAAAGAATCCATGGATTGTGTGTTTTTTTGGGGGGGCGAGGGTGGGGATATAATGGGAAGAGGGCAGTGCTGCAGTGCTCATGAGTACCCAGCATGCTGCTTCTGCCATAACAGGGAAACCCCAGCTGCTGGCCATGCCAACTGGTGTGGCACCATGTGGCTGGGGAGTTTTAGTCTTCCCCTAAGGGAAGAGAACATCTCTTATTGAGGTGAATCCATCAAGAGAGGCAAAGGTACGTTTCTCTTACATCCATCTTTTGAAATGGGGTTAGGATAGGGGAAATTTTTCTCCATGGCTGCTCTCCTTCTCTCCCAGTAAAAAAAACTGGGCCAGATACTGGAAGAGATTGGTCACCTTTACATCCCTGGTCCCTAGCAGCGCTCAGAAATAAGGGGTCTGCCCAAAATCCCCTACATTCTACTTACACCCCTAAGAAGCAGGATTATAATATTCACTTTCAATGTCCATTTTCAAGGTTTCTTTAGCAATTGTTGGGTTTCCATTGGCACTGAAATGCAATCGTGTGGGTATTTTGACATTTGTCTTTGGTAAATAGAAAGGATGTAATTAAAGGTCAGATCTTGAAATGAGTTTTTAGTTTATTTTGGTATATGTGGAAACTTGCTGTGTTTGGTCAATGTTCCTTTAATGATCTAAGTTTTAAATACCTTTTTAATTATCTAAGTTTTACTGGGGTCTGCAAATTAAAGGAGTATAAATAAATGTCTTCTTGCCAGCAGGGTGACCCAACAGTATCCTCAGTGGTCTAATAAGAAGTAGTGTAATTAACGGTGTAAAATATTACACTCTCTTGTTTATTCATTGAGGTAGAAATGTTAATTCAGAGGGAGAGTGAGTGTCTCCTTGGCTTGTCCTACGGAGTTTAAAGTCAGAGCAGGCTAAAATGAGGGCTTTGTTTAGATCAGTCACTTTTTATTCCGTTCCTAGAAGGATATGTATCACTCTAGTATAGTGTTTTGTTTGACACCTAACAGATTATGTAAAGAATATAAATTTAGAACTCGGGTTACTATTTTTTATTAGAGAGTGTTATTTATTTTCGCAAGCTCTTTAGGGTTCAGGATAGCTTGCAGTGAAATAATATCTTCCACATATATTTAAGCATGTAATTTCAGAAATGTTTGTATTATACTAATCTTAGGCTCTTATAATAAGTTTAAACTCAGAATTTTTGTGTGTGTTTTTCTTACAAAAAGGAAAACTAAGAAACTTTGGTAGCTCAATTACCTTCTACAAGGCACTCTCCATATTCTGAAATAGTTATTGTTGTTGCACATGCAGTCTGGGTAATTGATGATTTCTTTTTTATGGGCACTCCTACCTCTGCCAAATTTAGGATACATTCCTCAGGCTGACATTTCCAGCCCTTGGCTTGTGGATTTACTAGGCCCTGTCTTCCTTGGTCACAGGCAATCACCACATCACCAAAGTGAGCGACTGGCTGCTTTCCAGATGCTGTATGTAATTCTTCCTACCTGAGGATCTTGGTCATGCCTGGAGTAACTTTTTTCTGTTCTTCCCTGACCTTCACTCTTCAGAATTCTACGCATCCTTCAGGGCTCATCCCAGGTGCTTCATCCATGTCCTGTCTCCTGTTTCCTTCAATTGAATAAAGCATCACTTTTCTCTTATAGTATACATTATTAGTTCCTTTATAGAGTCGTTGTGTTCGTCCGCTGGAATTGCCATAACAAAGTACCACAGACTGGGTGGCTTAAACAACAGATATTTATTTTCTCATAGTTCTGGAGGTTGGAAGTCCAAGATAAAGCTGTCCATAGGTTTGGTTTCTTCTGAGATCTCTCATTTTGTCTTGCAGACAGCTGCTTTCTCTCTGTGTCCCCACATGACTTTTGCTCCGTGTGCCTGCCTCCCTGGTGTCTTTTCCTCTTCTTAGAAGGACACCAGTCAGACTGGATTAGGGCATGCCATCCATGTGACCTTGTTTAACCTTAGTTACCCCTTTAAAGACCCTATCTCCAAATACAGTCATATTCTAAGATACCAGGAGTTAGGACTTCAATATATGAAGTTTGTAGGAACACAAGCCAGCCCATAATAGTGGTTATTTGTATACATTACATGTCTTCTCCTCTTTCCTTTCGCCCGTTAGACTGTGAGGTATTTGAAGGCAGGGCCTTATACAGATGGGTTTATTAAGTCTTAATATAATGCCCATACATAATAAATAGTCTCTAAATATCTGAAGTTAATTTTAATTAAATCAACACCTCACAAATTTAGTGTAGTTATTAGACTTTTACGGAAATGATCTATAGCCATACATGCTACTTAAAAAATTACTTTATGAATTTGGCAAAATGCTGCCAAGTCATTTATAAAACAAAACATGGCTACTCTTCTTTTTTTTCCCCTTCAGACTTAAGTGATACTCATTGTTCTTTTGCATACGTATCTTCTCTCATTCTTATAAACTCAATGTCAAGAAAAAGATCAGGGTGGAACTTAACATGTCCACGTCCTACATCCGCACAGGAATCTTCATTCTCTGCATTCAGCTGGCAAATGTTAAATAAAGCTTGGATGTAACAAGCCAATTCATTCAGCTCTCTGGGGCAGTAACATCAAAGGCGACATCAGGAAGCCCTGCTACTCAGAATTGGATGTTCCTTAGGAATACTTATGAAGTTAACATTGGCTAGGCTAGGAATGCAGTAACTACCATTTTGAAAACATACGAGATTTAAAGCATTTCTGCCATCCATCGTGGTGTAGATTCCTGGATGCTCTATCAAATACATGTCTAAATGTCTGCACAGAATCTGTGCTGCATGCTAGAAAGAAAGCCTTGTTTAGCTACAGCCGTATTAGAACCCCACCTCTGTGTGTATATGTATTGCTCAGAAAGGTCTGGTTAAATTCTCAGCTTTACTAACAAGGTGCTGCCCTGCTATCTGGTTGTCTGATTTTCCCTGTATTAAGAATTGTCCTCATCAGTGGTTTAGAATATAGTTGTTTGAGGCAGATTGGAGTATAAGCTCAACCTGTCTGACAAATAGCTTTTATTAGAAACCTGCCTAAGAGAAAGAATTTAGTGTCTGCCTAAAGGAGTTGTGTTCATTTGTATCTGCAAGTACCAGGTTCTCATAAATTCCATTGTCACCTCCCCAGAGCTGTAGTTAGTTGAATGTTGTGCACTATTCTCTTGCTTCAGGCCACAAAAGGAACAGCCAAACAGAATCTGTTGTGGTCCATTACCCCTTACATGCCTTCCCATCCCTTGATAGAAGATAAAGGCTCTGGCTGGGTGTGGTGGCTCATGCCTGTAATCCCAGCACTTTGGGAGACTGAGGAAGGAGGATTGCTTGAGCCCAGGAGTTCAAGACCAGCCTGGGCAACACAGTGAGATCCTGTCTCTGTAAAGATTTTTTCAAAATTAGCCAGGCATTGTAGCTTATGCTTATAGTCCCAGCGACTTGGGAGGCTGGGGTGGGAGGATTGCTTGAGTCCAGGAGGTCCAGGCTGCAGTGAACTGTAATTGGTAATTGCGTCACTGCACTCCAGCCTAGGTGACAGACTCAGACTCTACCTCAAAAAAAAAAAAAAGAAGAGGAAGAGAAGGAAGAGGAAGTGGAAGAAGGAGAAGGAGGAGGAAGAAGGAAGAAGAAGGAAGAGGAAGAGGAAGAAGAAAGAAGAAAGAGGAAAAAGGAAAGAACAAAGAAGAAACCTCTTATAAGAATTTTTGGTTTTTTTAGATTTGTTGTCTTTAGGTCCTTGCTTCAAGGAACCTTAAACCACATTTGAAATGTAGTTTATACAAGTTAACTCATATAGTTACAATGTTCACATTTGATTTCACTCTCATGATGATTTAAAAACTTCTTACATATTAAAAAAAGACTTAAGACGTTATAAAAACAGCACAGAGGGATCTCATTATCCATTATCTTGTGGTGGCTACTATTTTTAAAACATATACTTTTATTTTAAAGGGATTTTGGATTTTCACACCAATTTTTAAGTTTGTTTCCCTAAACATATTCCTATGTTCTTTATTGTAATTTTCGTAACTTATTAAGAGAAAGATTGAAAATAAAGGCAGATAAATAAGAGAAAATAACTTAGGAATCTGTCCTCTATGAGTTAACCTAAACCTATTTCAGATTACTTTCCAAGGTGATGGTGACTGGTAGTTTTTCCACTGGGATACAAGAGCAGAAAATGCACTCAATGTGATTTCTGACATGTTTCTGACAATGGCCAGTATCTTCCTGTTTTTTATGATCCCAGCAGCATATGAAGCCACTAGTCTTTAGAGGATAACCTAAAATGATGCTTTAATCCCTTTCTTGAGTCATAATAGTTACTCTTGAACGTATACCATCCCCCAGCATTACTGATCTCACCTTTGAGCTCATTTACTGCTTATTATTGAAATATCATTTAACATTGGGTTAATTATATACTACCTTATGTTTTTCCACCTGTTTTTTATTCTCAAGAGCTGTGAGTTTTTGTTGTTGAAACCATTCACTCTATGGCATTCTCCCCACCCAGATTATAAACATTTTGAAACTTCTGCCTTATGCTTTTTATATTCTTTCTATATTCCTTAGCACAAATTTAAAACACGGTAGGTCATTTGGATATTTTTCTCCTAAAAAATTGTATTTTATACTTGTCCATTCAAATTATGCTCTCCAATACAGGAGATGAGGCGGGGTGGGAAGCCAGTTCCTTCTGAAAACTGATTCTCAGAACTTGGTAGCAGCCAAGGTTAATTTTGAGTTTTGGCGCTTCCCTTGCAATCAGAGAGCCAAGTTTCATAAGCCATGGCCTGCAATTATGCCTAAAGAGGCTGTAAAGGTTCTGAGTTGGGAGTTTTTTTTTTTCCCGTTAGAGTAGAGGGCTGCACTCCAATGATTAGTTTGCTAATGGAGAGAGCATGGCTGGTTAATGAGGCATTCTATTGCAGTGATGTACTTAAAAGTAATTCAGTAATAATTGCTGTATGTTGTGATTCATATTCCAGAACACACAGTAGCAATAACACATCTGTTGTGAAAGTACCATTATAAGATTGAGAATGCATTAACCTACCTAACCCTGTTCACTGCTGACCACTATGGTAAGAAAAAATTCAAAATGAATTTCTCTGCAGAAAGAGATCTTTCTGTGTGGCTGGGCAAACATTGGTCCTCAGCAGGGAGAATATAATTGAGAATGGGAGGTGGGAGCTTGGTTTTACTATCCCTGTTGGAATAAAGCTCTGGCTGGTAGGTGGTCCCCCAGAAGTTAAGCCTGTATCTTGTTCCTGAAAGGATATGCAGGACCAGGTTCCAGGTCTCAGAGAAGGGGAAAGATTATTGAGGATTATTCTTATTAAAGAACATTCATTAATTTATGTTTTTTTGGGTTTTTTTTCTTTTTTTATTGAGACATGGTTTCCTTCTGTCGCCCAGGCTGGAGTGCAATGGTATGATCTCAGCTCACTGCAACCATCGCCTCCCAGACTCAAGCAATTCTCATGCCTCAGCTTCCCAAGTAGCTGGGATTACAGGCATGTGCCACCATGCCTGGCTATTTTTTGTATTTTTAGTAAAGATGGGGTTTCACCCTGTTTGCCAGGCTGGTCTTGAACTCCTAGCCTCACGTGATTCATCCACCTCGGCCTCCCAAAGTGTTGGGATTACAGGCATGAGCCACTGTGCCCAGACTGTTTATGATTTTTAAAATTCTATATAGATAATCTTTCACCAATCTATGCTTTCCCAAGATAGAACCTTTGATTTTAAGGGCTGGGATCAAATATACTGCAGCCCTGATTTCCCTAAGTAAATAAAGCTTCTACCCGAGGCCCAGGAGATCACACTCTGTGGATTTCCCCCTGGCTCTCAGGAACATGGAGTTGGGCGTAGCAAGGAGGAAGGAGGTGCTGTGGAGTTGTGCTTAGCACTTCTCTGGGCTCCAGTTCTCATTCATTTTTCAGTACTTCCATGCCTACCGTCTTGTTAGAAAAATTCTATCCTTTTCTTGCTTTCCATTTGTCTCCAAGTTTGGGGATTTTTATCTGAGAATTGAAAAAAACCATAAAAATGAATTATGTGCTATTTTCTTATAACTTGATGAGAAAATGAATAGTGATTCATAAGTTTAAGAAATGGAACTGTTTCATGTGACTTGAGTTGATTTGTAGATATTTGAAGTGAATTCTGTAGTGTCAGGTAAACTCAGACATGTCAAACAGGTGACAAGTCAATATAACTAGAGACAGAGGTCTAGGCATCTGTGGGGTTCAATAAGAAAACTCCTAAACATTTTTTAAACTTCTTATTTTACTGATAACTTTAAAAGTTTATTGGTGTAAACAGAATTTTTAAAGGGCTAATCAACTGTGTAAATGGCAATTTTTGGCACAAAGTGTTTAGAATGCTTAAAGTTATTTTTAAAAAGTGCTTGGCATATATTAACTCAGTTATTCCTTATGACACTCAATAAAGCAGGTACCTGTTGTGGTTCATTTGGGCTGCTGTAACAAAAATATCATAGACTGGGTGACTGAAACAACAAATATTTTCTCACTGTTCTGGAGGCTAAGAAGTTCAAGATTAAGGCACCAGCAGATTCAGTGTCTGGTGAAGGCCTGTTCCCAGTTCATAGATGGCACCTTCTCACTATGTCCTCACATGATGGAAAGGGCAAGGGAGCTCTCTGGGGTCAGTTTTATGAGCTCTGTTTTTTAAGGGCATTCATCTTATTCCTGATGACTCTACTCTTACAGCCTAATCACCTCCCAAAGACCCCACCTCATGATACTATCTGATTGGAGGTTAGGATTTTAACATATGAATTTTGAGGTGACGTAAACATTCAGTCCATCATGGTACCTTTCCCAAGGCCACACAACTAGAAAATGGCAGGGCTGAAATTGGAACCCTGGCATTTGCCTCTAGAGTTTTTCCTCTTACTGACTATTTCCATGGTATACCTACTTTAAGCATTCACAGTGTTTCTAACTTTCTTTACCCAGTTATCCAATTTCTTAGTCACTTACTCATCCATCTTTCATTTATTGAGACCCGCTATAAATTAGGTGTTGTTAATGGATATGTTTTCTTTCCTCAGAAACATCAGCCTGGAAGTGGGAGACAGATAGATCCATAAACAATCCCAGAGTGATACAGAAGGAGTGCTATAGCAAGAACCGAGGGAGGTTGGGCGGATAGGGGAGAGATCATTCTGCCGGGGAAAGCGGGCGTGTGAATCTTAGAAAAGGTCTCAGAACTGACCATCCTGGCTAACACAGTGAAACCCCGTCTCTACTAAAAAAATATGAAAAATTAGCTGGGCGTGGTGGCGGGCGCCTGTAGTCCCAGCTACTTGGGAGGCTGATGCAGGAGAATGGTGTGAACCTGGGAGGTGGAGCTTGCAGTGAGCAGAGATTGCACCACTGTACTCCAGCCTGGGTGACAGAGCGAGACTCTTTCTCAAAAAAAAAAAAAAAAAAAGAAAAGGTCTCAGAACCTCAGCATTTAAATGATGGGTGGAGGATAAGGGCCGAGCAAAAAAAACTATAAGAAAAGGTGGTCAGCAGGTATTGAAAGCAGAAAGTTCAAGAATGAACTACAGATCTATTTAAGGGTGAAAGGAAAAATGAGTCTATGTGCCAGTGTGAGAAAGATAAAACAGTTATGGTTGGAAAGTGAGGTAATGGAGTTTAAAAATACCAAGGGGGAGGGTTCTGAGGGGCTTCATTGTGTGGAAAATCATAACAACACTTAATATCAAATCCAACTGAGGGAATTGCTTCAGGAAACTGGCACTGGGTCATGACTTTTCTAGGTCTGATTGGTAGCCTTTGTAATAAGCTCTTTTATTGGTCTCATTTGTCTTTTGCCATAAAAGTACTTGATGCTGAGCAACCATGTGTACAAATCAAGCCTTTCTTCTTTATAGCTTATATTTTACCCCTCCGGGGACCAGAGCTATGGAGTAGACCAGGTGACCATCGTCTAGATTCAAAAGACATTTTGAGTGATATATTGTAGATGCCTTTCTTAACTAGCATGTGAAATATACAGTAAATCAGCATGACCTTACACTGGGATAATGGAGCTGAATTTATACCAAGGATCTGTCTGCCTGTGATAAAATTGCTTGTTAATTCTGGGTAGATGATATTTTTTCTGATGGGTTGTTGACCATTATAATTTCCATCTTTAGAAGTGGTTTCCAAAGTGGAAATCTCACTCTATGTGTCCCCCCTGTACCTCTTCCTTCCATAACACACCCCATATTCTGTTCCTAGGAGACTCTCACAATAGCTGAATGGCTGTTTCCTATAAACTTCTCAGTGTTGGCTGTTCACTTGGTTAAGTCTGAATTCAAAGCTCAGAGTTTGGAATATAACCCATTCTTTAAGAGTGGAGCTTATTTTAAATGCTTTCCTTAGCCCTGATATCTTTTGGGTGATATGTGTGTGTGTATCTGTATCTCTGTCTCTATACAGATATATAACTTTCATTATTCATAATTTCTGACCTCTTCTTAGCCTTTGGTAAATACTTGAGTGTCTAGTATGTTCCAGGCCTAAGGAATATGGGAGTGAATGTGGTTTGGTTCTTGAATTCACTGAGCTCTGAGTCTAATCAGGACGATAGAAGTGTACAACATGTCTAATGCACTTTGATATATGCAATCCTGGATGTTGAGTGAAAGCTACTCGAAATACGTAGCCATCTTTTGTTTTGTGGAAAGTCAGGAAAAGCTTTCTCATAGATGTGGTGCTAAGAATGGGTCCCTTGGGCTGAACCTTAAGAAAGGAACAGCTCTCTAGCAGGCTCAGAGGGAAGGATGGGGTCTTTTCAGGCTTGGGTAAAAAACTGGAGCATCTGTGTCCACTTGTCTCTGCTGGATAATGAATTGGCTTTCGATAGCTGTTTCATCTTCTTCCCAAAGGGAATGGTAAATTTTATTAACTCAGCATCCAAATGCATATCTATTCCAGTGAATCTCATGGGAGTGCCAGAGATCGCAAAACAGTAATCTCAACAAATTTATCTTTGAGGAGAATTATGTGTAGTTATTTTTTAGAGTTACCTAATTTCATGAATGACTGTACGTAGTTTCTAATAATACCTCAACTATATCAAAACGTTACATGAAATGCTTCATGTATAGTATAATATTCCTATGCACAGTTGGAAGGAGGTATGATAGTTAGCATATGGAGGTTTGCAACACAGCTCATTTTTATTGCCAGAATTTATTTGTGTTAAAATATTTCATGGGAAAAAAAATATTTCATGGGGTCTAAAATTAAAGGTATGATTGTAAAATTATAATAAGCCGGAACATTAAGAGGATAAAATACTATTTGTGAGTTCTTGTTTTGCAAGTATTTATCAGTGTTTAATTTGGTAATAAATCTACAAAAAACACAACCTGTTCATTGTTTTTAATTGGTTTTTAATTTATTATAGTCTACCTACAGTTATGTCATTAGTAATGTGTTATAGTGGGTTCAAATACTATCAAATATATTTATAAATATGAGGGAGGGGGTCGTTTTATCTTCTACATCATCTGTCTAGCTAGCTATCTAATTACATCTGTTATTTTTCTTGTATGCACATATTATGAGGTTCCTGGACCAACTTCGTACTTGGCTTTTCTGAATGATGTGTATATAAGGTCAGTGAACCTATATGAAAATGTTTATTCATGAATTCAGTCAACCAACTTATCAATTTTCATGAATACTGACCATGTGCTATGATGGTTGCTGAGTTGCCAGCAGAACTGTTACCCTTCCTGACCTCATGGGACTTACAGTGAAGTACTGGGGACAGGCACTGAATGAGTAAACACAAGTAAATACATAATTATCAGTTGCGTTGGGGAACACAGTAAACTTTTTTTTCTGTTTAAGAGAATAAAGAACTACTGTAAAAGAGAGGTGTGTGTGGTGGGTCGCATTATAGATACGGTTATCAGGTCTGGCCATTGCCGATACAGTGTTTCTTTGGACTAGTTTTTTTTTCTTTCTTCTTTTTTTTTTTTTTTTTTTTTTTTGAGGCGGAGTCTCGCTCTGTCTCCCAGGCTGGAGTGCAGTGGCCGGATCTCAGCTCACTGCAAGCTCCGCCTTCGGGGTTTACGCCATTCTCCCGCCTCAGCCTCCTGAGTAGCTGGGACTACAGGCGCCCGCCACCTCACCCGGCTAGTTTTTTTTGTATTTTTTAGTAGAGACGGGGTTTCACTGTGTTAGCCAGGATGGTCTCGATCTCCTGACCTCATGATCCACCCGTCTCGGCCTCCCAAAGTGCTGGGATTACAGGCTTGAGCCACCGCGCCCGGCCTTTCTTTCTTTTTTTAATCCGAGATAGGTTCTTGCTCTATCATCCAGGCGGAAGTGCACTGGCATGAACTCAGCTCACTGCCACCTCTGCCTCCTGGGCTCCAGCAATTCTCTCACCTCAGCCTCCCAAGTATTTGGGACTACAGGCATGTGCCACCAAGCCCGGATAAATTTTTGTATTTTTTTGTAGAGACAGGGTTTCACTATGTTGCTCAGGCTGCTCTCAAACTCCTGGGCTCAAGCTATCTGCCCACCTTGGCCTCCCAAAGTGCTGAGATTACAGGCCTGAGCCACCGCACCTGGCCTCCTTGGACTACTATTAGTTGACACTTTCTGGACCGCAAATGGGGTAATTAAGTATTCAGAATTTAAACTTCTTTTCTTAGCTGGGCGCGGTGGCTCAAGCCTGTAATCCCAGCACTTTGGGAGGCCGAGACGGGTGGATCACGAGGTCAGGAGATGGAGACCATCCTGGCTAACACGGTGAAACCCCGTTTCTACTAAAAAATACAAAAAACTAGCCAGGCGAGGTGGTGGGCGCCTGTAATCCCAGCTACTCGGGAGGCTGAGGCAGGAGAATGGCGTAAACCCGGGAGGCGGAGCTTGCAGTGAGCTGAGATCAGGCCACTGCACTCCAGCCTGGGTGACAGAGCGAGACTCAGTCTCAAAAAAATAAAAAATAAAAAAACAAACTTCTTTTCTTTTGCGTTTTAGGTGTTGTAAAATGTCTCTTAGATTATATAAAACTCAGTATATGTTAATTTGGGTCTAGTATTTAAATTATGCTCATGAGATATAATTTACATATAAATATATAGGTATATACTCATGAGATATAATTTAGATATAAATTATGCTCAAGAGCATAAGTTAAATGCTAGACCCAAATTAACATATACTGAATTTTACATAATGTATATAATTATGTAAAATTACACATTTTACATAATCCAATTACATAATCACATAAGTATTTACATAATCTATATAATTACATAATCACATAAGTAATTATATAGATTACGTAATATTACTTAATTTCCATAATCTTATATAATCTATAAAATCTATATATTATATAAAATAGTACCTACTCACTGCAAAAGGAAATTTTATATATATAATTTAACTATAAGATATATAATTTATAGGCTGGGTGCTGTGGCTCGTGCCTGTAATCCCAACACTTTGGGAGGCCAAGGTGGGGGGCTCATGAGGTCGGGAGTTTGAGACCAGCCTGACCAACATGGTGAAACCCCATCTCTACTAAAAATACAAAAATTAATCGGGTGTGGTGGTGCATGCTGTAATCCCAGCTACTCAGGAGGCATAGGCAGGAGAATTGCTTGAATTCAGGAAGCAGAGGTTGCAGTGAACAAAGATCACACCACTGCACTCCAGCCTGGGCAACAGGGTGAGACTCCATCTAAAAAAAAAAAAAAGATATAATTTATAAAAAATCGATATAATTTCTTTAGCAGCGAATAGTTTATTTCTAGAGAATTTGAGCAGAGGTATATGGACTATCCTTGCATTTTTAGTGCATATGACTTTTCATTTCAGTGTTTACTCACATTTATGCTGTTGCTGATAATTGTGTAGCATGGAAACACTTGAGACGTGGAGTGAGAGAGAAGGAAGGCATTTCTTGAAAGACTGTACTATTTGTATGTACCACTCTAAAGCTCTGGTTATATAACAAATCGTTGATGCTGAAACACACAGTGGAATCCCTTGAATTCTACCAAGGAATTTGGCTTTCTATGAAAAGCTCTGGTGTCGTAAACTCTGTTAGGATTGGGATTTACTTTGACATTCTGGCATTCAGCATTATCTCTTGCATCTCAGGGTAGTATGAGGAAATTCATTAATGAGTTATTTTCATAGGCCCAGGAATGACCAAGTTCTGTTCATGCATACACATGTGTGATCATTACAAACAGAATAGCAAAAGTATATATGACTAAGCACATTACTATACTATAAAAATATTAGTCAAATATATGTTTATTCTACAGAAGGCCGGTATCAGAGGCCCATGGAACAACCTGAATCTTTTTTTTTTTTTTTTTGAATCAGGATCTTGCTCCGTCACTCAGGCTGGAGTACAGTTTAAAGAAACATTGTAGAGGTGAGATCTCACTATGTTGCGCAGTCTGGTCTCAAACTCCTGGGCTCAAGTGGTCCTCCCACCATGGCCTCCCAAAGTGCTGGGATTACAGCATGAGCCACCACACCCTGCCAACAGCCTGAATCTTTTTCATCCTTCTCCTAGAATGTTTTAAACTTCCATATGTTCAGATCTTCTCTGGGATTTGGAACCAATCTTTTCTTAGCCAAGAAAATATAAATATCCTTAATTTGGTGGCTTGAGGCTGGGTACCAGTCCTCCTCTATCACTTCCTCTCTTCTGGGTGGGTACTTGAGTTCCATTAACTTAGTTTCTTCTCTTTTCCAGTGAACTGATAATTGGCTTTTTGTGGTAACCAGGCCCTGTGTTCCATTCCCAAGCTCTGCTTTGATGTACTCCATCTGATACGCATACTGTTTATTCTGTATTAAGGCCTTGCGTTCTGGAGACAGAAATTCTGCCCGTGAGCCTTGCTGCTCAGCCTCTTTTATGCAGACAGCCTACTTCTCTGCTACCGTTCTGTTCTGTGATCCCCAGTACTGTGTCCTGTAACCCATTGCCAGAATGTCCAGTTGCCCTTTTCCATGCTGGCTTGGCTTGTAACATTCCTTAGCTTCTCACTGGGGCCTTTACTAACCAGCTACATTTTGGTCTTTGGGTCTTGGCAGCGCCAAATCCCACTCATTCTGGAATGCCTCATTTCCATTTAACACAGTCGTAGCTCCTGGGTAGAATTCAAAGGCATTCGATTCTTTGTGTCTGATGAAATATTTATTGAGTACTAGCTGTGAATAAGGCAATACTTTGTGTTGTGACAAAGAAATAAGTGAAACTTGATCCTTACTTCCAGAACCACATACTTAAAAGACCAAAATAAAATCAGTACATGTTACATCATGGGTTAAAGAATGGCCTGAAAAGGCCTGGCACAGTGGCTTATGCCTGTAATCCCAGCACTTTGGGAGGCTAAGGTGGGAGAATTGCTTAAGCCTAGGAGTTGAAGACCAGCCTGTGCAACAAAGTGAAACCCAATATCTACCAAAAAATAAAAAAATAAAAAAATTAGACGAGCATGGTGGCATGTGCATGTTGTTCCAGATACACAGGTGGGAGTGTCGTTTGAGCACAGGAGGTCAAGTTTACAGTGAACCATGTTCCTACCACTGCATTTCAACCTGAAGAACAGAACAAGACCTTGTCTAAAAAAAAAAAGAATGCCCTAAAAATATCACACACATAATTTTATATAGTTGAGGAACTTTCCTCAAAAGATCCTATTTATTTATTTATTTATTTATTTATTTATTTATTTATTTATTATGAGACAATGTTTCTCGCTCTTGTTGCCCAGACTGGAGTGCGATGGTGCGATCTCGGCATACCACAGCTTCCGCCTCCCAGGTTCAAGCGATTCTCCTGCCTCAGCCTCCTGAGTAGCTGGGATTACAGGCATGTGCCACCATGCCTGGCTAATTTTTAGTAGAGGCTATTTTTAATAGAGACAGGGTTTCTCCTTGTTGGTCAGGCTGGTCTCAAACTCCGGACCTCAGGAGATCCGCCTGCCTCAGCCTCCCAAAGTGCTGGGATTGCAGGTGTGAGCCACTGCACCTGGCCTAAAAGACCTTATTATTCCCTCCTTTTTTTTTTTTTTCTTTTTTTTTGGTACAAAGCACACTTAAATTCATGAAAATTGCTTATTCAATCTTCTTAAAGGAATTTACTGAAATGCTTTCATTTCATGGTTGTGTTTTAAAATTTCTTGCTTTTATTTTGTCCTACTCTGCATCAATGAACTTTATATAGGTATATCAAATTAGTAGGCATGGATTGGAAAAGATGCCATTTTTTGATACAGTTATTACTTCAACAATTAAGAGAAGGAAGACTTCCGTGAAATGTTTGCTGAATTCTCTGTTCGTAGGAATCATAGAGTCCAATAACTTTAAGAAATGTCATGGGTCACTTAGTTACATATTCTCTCTCTTAATAGATTAGAGTTTTGAGGTTTGATTCCCTTTTGTGTCCTGTTCACCATTTCTCTTGATTTGAAACTAAATCTAAACTAAATATTTCTTACAGCAATTAAAATCCCTTACCCTCCCCAACTTCTTCCCTCTTAAGGCTTTTATTTTCCTTTATGTAACTTCTGTTCCTCAGTGATTCAACATTGCCTTCTCCACTCAATTTCATTGCCTTTCTTTGACTCCTCCTTGCTCATAATCCGTATGAAATAAAGAAGCCAAATGTCTGCCCTATACCATTGAAAGACTGATCAATGGTAAGTAAGGTAGAAGGATTTTTTCAGGATTGCAAATTATCCTTTTGCTGTACAAAAGTTCACAATAAAAGTCCTGTATTAGGCTATTCTTATGTTGCTATAAAGAAATACCTGAGACTGGGTAATTTGTAAAGAAAAGAGGTTTAATCAGCTCATGATTCTGCAGGGTACAGGAGGCATGGTGCTGGCATCTGCCTCTGGGGAGGCCTCAGGGAACTTCCAATCATGGTGGAAGATGAATGGAGGAGCAAGCATGTCGCATGGTGAAAGCAGGAGCAAGGGGTGGGGGAGGTGCCGTACACTTTTAAACGACCACATCTATCATGAGAACAGCACCAAACCATGAGGGATCCACCCCCATGACCCATACAGCTCCCACCAGGCCCCAGCTCCAACACTGGGGAATTACAATTCAACTTGAGATTTGAGCCAGGACAAATATCCCAACTCTATTAACTCCCTAGTTTGGTCATTGCAATATACTGTTAAGCTATGGTCAATTTCAAGTTTCAAAACTTTGTTTGTTTGTTGGTTTTGTAATTTTCAACCACATATGATTAAATTTTTTTTATCCCTAGGTATGCATCATATTTTAATAGGCAGTAGTCATTTTTTGAATTTCAAGTTTGCTACAACTAAGTTGGTGTAATTTGAAAAGTATTCTTTTCCAGTTTGAGTACTGATAGCCACTAGAGATTCCCTGGATGTGAACTCAATCTTTGGAAGATGTTTTGACCTAAAACGATCTTGATTTGATATAACTATCATTTAGGAAGGAATGGGCTGGCTGAAATGCAGCTCTATTTCTCATAGTCCACTTTTTTCTATGTAGCTTATCACTGTGTCACAAAAGAAAATTCACTGTTGCTCATCCCTGAGCCCTGACCTGATACCATTGTAATTTTTTTTTCTCTGTGATGACTGTTAATTTAACCAATGACAGACCAATGTTATTGAAGTAAGGAGTGTTTTATTTTAGTGGGATTAAATGAATGCTAAATTTGTTTTTGAGACAAAAATAGCATGATGTGCTTTTGAAGAAAACCTATTGTTATATATTTTAATGTAAATATTTGCCAATCAGCTGCCATTATTTTAGTGTATTTTTATGCTTGCCCTGGGTAAGTCAAATGGCCTCTTAATATCTAAGCTCAATATGCTTTTCTAAGAAGTAGTCTAAATTTTCTGTGTTTAAATTTAAAAAATAAGCATTTTAGACAGTTTTGGTGCTTTTTCTGTTTTTTTTTTTTTTTTTTTTCCTTATATGTCAGAGATTCATTAATTCTTTATAAGGGCCTAAAGTTGTGGTGGATCAATTTTTGATCTCAATATTTCAATAGAATTTTTAAAAGGCAAACTTTATAAAACTAACTTTATATTAGATGGATGTAAGATGTTCTCTTCCTTAAAAACTAGAATCAAAATTGCTGGATTTTTTGGCACTAGTTTTTGAGGTGATGTATTACAGTAATAAGAGTTTCCTCACAGAAAGGTCATTTTGCTTATGCAGCATTTCTCATTTAAAAGGAACAATACTTTTGCTGACTGTGAGCTTTACTTTGGGAGTGTTTTAAAACAGGGAAAGCAGCCTTGCTGCTTAGAATTGTTGGTCCACATGAAGCCACCAGTGGGGTGTTCATGACTGGATTTCAGTGTGCTGATATATTAATATAATTGTTTACCCCCCTTTAAACGTGTGATGGCTTTCAATGTGCCCCAATATTAGGTAGTGGATTATTTTCATGAAGAGTATAGTAATGATGATTTGTAGACTAGCTTAAATAATAATTTAAAACAGTTAATTGCCCAGAAAGAATTACTTAATAGAGTTAACAGGAGCAGAGATTTATGGGGAATGGGAGGTGGAGATGTGGGCATTGAGAAAGAGCACATGTGCTAGGAGCCACTTCATGTTTATGTGTGATCAGGTGGTCATGAAGCAATTCCAGGGTAACATTGCACCTACTTGTATTCTTCCAAGCAACAGCGTGACTATCTGCCTATTTAAGGATGCAGCAGCACACCTTAGCAATGTTTGGAGTCCTTTCTTTTCTGCATTCTGATATAATTATCTCCACGTGCCCCCCCCAAATCTTCCATAATGATGCCCATATGAGAGCGACAAAAAAGATAAATCTGTTGATAAACTGAAGTTTGGTTTCTCTTGACACTTGCAGTTACTAGGCAGGTAAAGATTTCAGTATTCTGTTCCCACTTCTCCCAAATGCCCACTGAGAGAGCAAAACCTTTCTGACATCCTGAGGTGTGGGAGGGTGTAATTTACTGGTGCCCAGAGTCTGCTGTCTGTGCTTTTCATTCCATCTTCTTAGGGAAGAAGGACAGTGCAGTTTCAAAACTGGAATAGTGATTATGGCCTTTTGATCTATAGCTGCCTGTTGGGCATGTTAAAAACGAAAAGGAAGAGAAGTTTAATGCAAATCACAATCTCTTTGTGGCAGGGTCATCTTTGGCTATTGCACACTGTAATAGCCTTTGGAGAAGCTGTTTTTCACTTGAGTTCTTTTAGACATTGCTTTGAAGAGACTTGATGCTTCAGGCCCAGAGTCCTCATTGCGAGGCCAAGGTCAAGCAGGAACCCAGGTTCTTTCCGTTCAGATAGAGAGCCTGTCACGTCATTAGGTTGTTAGCAAGAGTTTTCTAATACTTGAGATCAAAAGTTTGCACACGTCAGCTCTGCAGGGAGCTGTTCTGCAGACATATAATTGAATTCTAACGTCTTCATCTATTAGAAAGTATTGGTAAAAATATTTCACAGGATTGTTGAGGGGATCAAAAAATAAAATGTGAAAACCCCTAAAATAGGGCTTAGTGCATGGGGGGAACTTGATAAATGCTCATTTATTTAGTGGCAGATGAAAGACCAGTGTGGCAAATATACTGCGTGGTGGATAAACAAGAGGGAAGATGTGAATATTAACAGTGTGACAGTCAGATAAGGAATAGTTCATGACAGTCCCTTGCATCTTCATTTGTCAAACAAAGTTACTACACAGCCAGCCTGAGTGGGAGTGTGGGATATTGAGAACAGGGCTCAATATTGAGAAAGTGGTCCTGGGTTTGTTAACGCTGACACACAAAAGCCTCTGTAGTTTGCTTGCCAAGTGCTCACCTGCGCATGTGTGGTTATCTGGTGAGATAGTGAGAGCATCACACCTGGTACAGGGTGCAGTGAAACTGACATGGTCAAATGGGGATAAAGAGAAGGCTGATTAGGTTGTCTTCTGATACTCAGAAACAAACACCAGGCTTATGAAATAGCCTGTATGGGTTTGATACTTTTCAGTTCTTGATGCCTTCAGAACATGCAGGAAGGATTATGGGTGTAAGTTGTGGATTCTCATTCATTTCAAATCTCAGGAGGACACAGTGTTAACTAGGGGCATCAGTGGGTACAGCCTTCCTCTCTAGGTGAGGAAAAATCTGAGAAATACCCTTGTGAGTTGCCTCTGCTCTTTTCAGGGCTGGTATCTTAAATTCTTTTCACATTGGGCCCTGCATCTGTTTCTGCATCCAGGTATAGTGCTGAGTCTGTGGGAAATTATAACCATTCATCAATGTGATTCGGTCTCTATTGGTAATGTCGCGGCACCAGGAGTACCTATTCTAGCAGGTAGCCTTGAATATTCTAAAAGCCTGTTTTCAGTTCAAGAGTATAGGTGTATTGTGCATCTTTCTAGAATTCAGAGAGGCCTTAGGTGTGCAGGTAGGGCAAGGCTGGAAGTCTCCCAGAGTGAAGAAGGCCTAGGAATGCCCAGACATCTCTCCTCTCTGCCTGACCTACCCCCAATCCAAGCTAATCTTTGCTGAGCCTGATGTTCAGATCTCATGTATATCCTTCAATTCCCATGTTACCGCTCTTTCTTCTTAAGGGGAGAAGCTGGGATATTTGCTGATAGTTGTATCTTAATTATATCTGTGAATTAGTTGGTAGGAACATTGGAGTCAAGTCAATACTAAGTCTGTGAAGCAATGTGAGTGGCAAACTGGGGCCCTAGTACACAATCCCTGGTGAGTCTTTCCCTTATTTTATAACAAAGACGAGAGACCTTGGAGGGCTCTATTTGAACAGTACCTCTTCAGTCTAATGTCTGTGCCACCACTGATGATTCATAAACAGACCTTTGTGGGTGTGCCTGAGGGTTAGGGTGTTTGGTGAATGTGGGCCTGGTAGAGTCAGGGGGGCTCTGCCTAGGAATCTGGAGACAGAAAATGTGGTGCTCCCCCTGCCACCTCTAGCTCTTTGGGCCAAATAACGTTATTATCCTGAACTGCAGTTGATTTACCCATAAAATGAAGAGTTAGATTAAAAGATCTCTAGTTTTGAAATTCTGTCTCAATTGTCACAATTTGCCCATCCATTCAGTGCATGTTTATTGTGATTCTTTGCTCCAGGCACTATGTTTATAGCTTACCTAGAATATAGTTTATAGAATCAAAATATGTTGTTTACTTCTTTCCATGAAAAATAATCTGTCTAATCTTTCAAAATGAGCTTGTATAGTTAACCTTTTCAAAACCTAACCAATTTGCCCTTACTGCAATGTAGACAAGTGTTTTCAACTTCAAAGAGATCATAGAGTCTCTTATTTTTCCAGATTATAAAATATGGTTACTTACATATGCAGATGACTAGATTATTTCAGAAATAGACAAGAAAGGTTGGTCTAAACAGATATTTTTGGAATGTTAGAGGTGAATTGACTTTTTCTATTTAGCTTTCATACAGTTTTTACCTCGTGAAAATATGTTTATATCTCAATGATTATAGGATCATAATTCATAACTCTATATTGTACAAATGTCTAAATGCATAATTTCTTCCCACCAGTCTCAAAATATAATTAGAATCAATTTAGCTGACAGAGTACAGGTTTTGATACCTTATTTCATATTTTAGTTATTTATCTTTTTAGAACCTCTAATGATACCATATAATTTTCCTTTATAGCACTTACCGCCTATGATAATTATGCATTTATTTGTGTGATTGATTCATGCTATCTCTACCTTGAGACTAGAAGCTAAAATAGAGGTTCCAGGGGCTTATCCTTGAAAGACTAACTCAGACTCTCCAGAAAGAGGATCTTAAGAATATTCTGTGCTTCTTCAGTTGACACCATAAACCTTGATTTGGAAATCTCAGGTAGCAAAAGCTGATGCCAGCTTTCAAGATTTGGATTAGTTCAGTGAATGCATTTAACACTGTATTAGTCAATTCTCACACTGCTATAAAGAAACACCTGAAACTGGGTAAGTTATTTTTTTAAAAAAAGTTTAATTGGCTCCTGATTCTGCAGGCTGTACATGAAGTGTGGCTGGGAAGGCCTCAGGAAACTTTCATCATGGCGGAAGGGGAAGCAGGCACGACTTACATTGCTGGAGCAGGAGGAAGAGAGAGAAGGGGAAAGTGCTACATACTTTTAAACAACCAGATTGCATGAGAACCCACTCACTATCATGAGTAAGGAGGAATCCATCCCCATGATCCCGTCATCTCCCACTAGGAGATTACAATTCAACATGAGATGTGGGCAGGGACATGAATCTAACCCATATCAAACACCAAACCATAATTTAGTATTTGATTCATATGTCCTTTGGAAGGACTTCTGGATAGAAGTTAAAGCCATTGGTTTTAAGTTGTATATCCTTGAAAGGTCATTAAGTGAAAAACTGTAACTAATATATTTATAAAAATGGAAAAATGGATGGGTGATTTGTTGGTGATGGGTTTGTTTATTTCTTCTGGTAGAGAATGGGAAGTCGGTGTCAACAGGGCAAGGTACAATAAGTGGGTAAAGTTTTTTGTATTGATTATATATAGCAAAGGTGTTCTTAAATTAAAACCTAATTTGAAGCCCTAGAAAGGAAGAAAGGTAATGGATCTCTAGTTTCAGGCATCAACCTTCTGGAGCATCCCTGGCCAATAAAAATGAAATGCAGGTCACCACAGTAAAAAGAACTTTAAAAAGTAAAAAAGGGAAAAATAGGCAAAATTAATTTTGATGTTATATTTAGCACAGTATATCTAAAATATTGTCATTTCAATATGTAATCAGCATAAAAATTATTAATTAGGTATTTTATATTCTTTTTTGGAACCGAGTCTTCAAAATCCAGTGTGTCTTTTACATTGACAACATATAATAACAAGCGTTGACAATGTATTGAGCGCTTACTACCTGCCAGCTGTTATTGTAAGCTCTTTAAATGCATTACTTATTTAATCCTTTCAGTCTCCCTATGAGGTGGTAGATACCAGTGTTATCTCCATTTTATACTTGAGGAAACTGAGGGACAAAGGGGTTAAGGAACCTTCCTAAGGGCAAGAGCAACTAAGTGGCAGAGCTAGGATACATTCTCAGCAGTGCAACTCTAGAATGTTTGATGCTAACCAGCAGACTCTCCTGCCTCAGTTAACACAACCCTGCCCGATAGGAAACTGAATGAGTGGAAACTTGCCAAGGGGATTCAAAGCTAGTAAGTGATTTAGCACATGTTTAAACCCTGTGCTCTTTCCCATAGTACTAATAGAAAAAAACAGGAGGTCATACTGGCTGCTTTGATCATGATTTTGTCACTACCGAATATGAAGACTTAGATATGTACAGAAATTTTCACTTAGGAGTTTGGGTATTTCTATGTGTATGTATATATGTGTGCAAATAAGTATTGTCTTACATGTTTTCCAAAAGAGGATAAGAAAATCCTTTAATTATTTAGGAGCTACATTTCCTGATCTATAAACATCTAACCTTTCAAAGAATTATAAGGGGGTATTTCAGTTGCCAAAATAACATTTTAAAAGGTTTTGTAATTCTGTTTATTATCTGGTGGTTTATCTAGCCATGGACTGAGTGTTTAAACTTGAAGAAGAGTGACTATGTATTAAAACTTCACTCTAAAACTGATCCTCCAGCCAAAAGTGTGACCTGCCTGAAGATGTGATGTTATGCTTCTATGCTTTTGCCTGCAAACTCACCTAGTTGTGCTCCCTGTCTGCATGCGAGGTCTCATATGGGACCTTGTCCCACGATCCCACTGATCACCTGCTTGTCTACTGTCTTTCCAGCCTATTTATTTAAAAATCTCCCCTTCACCACTGGTGTGTACCTCTCACTAGAGACACCACTGTATTTCTGACTATTTCTATCATAGTTTTTATCACCTTGTGTTGAAGTAGTAATTACAAATCTCCCACCTGCATGCCACTCCATGGATCTCTTAGAGATGTCTGAACAGGGCTGTATTTCATTCACGATGTGTCTCCTTTGTCCCATAATTGACAGATTGTCCCAATACAATGTTAATATGATGGTCTAGGTCTCAGGAGTTAGGTCCCTATTTCTGAGTGGGGCTGGAGAGAAAGACTTAGGGAAAAGTGAGACTCTATTTGGGAAGCAACCCAAAATGAAACTGTCTGACAATTTTGTCTCAGGGTACACAGTATTTTAGATAAGGATATCTTTTTTCCTTTTCTTCAAGGAAAAAAATTTAAAGCTGAAATCTCTCATTTTTTTTCTAGATATTTTATTATTTGTTTTTGACACTTTGTACTTTAAGGGTAAATTCCAGAGCTGCAGAATATTTTGCTTTGTCATTATTGAATCTGAAGACTGTCATGTCTGTATAGGCGTCTTCAGTGAATTTGGGCATTTTTATGAGGATGTCTATTTGTGTGCAAATAAGCATTTCCATAAGTGTCTTTCAAAACAGAACAAATCTAAATCTAAAGATAATTTTCAAGTTTGTCCAGGGCATCCTTATGTTATATTGATTCCATAAAATCAGGGGAATATATTACCAAGAAGTTGAAGAAGAGATGGCCTACATGAGGCACCTGAGTGTCAGAAGGGGTTATCAAGAAAGTAGACAGTTAATACGTAAGTCGGTCCTGATTGAATTAATTAATCAAGAACTACAGGTGTTGAAAAGAGAAATGAGTGCCTGGAGAAGGACATCATCTAAATTGGCATCTTGGAATGTTAAGAAAGGAAATAGCTCACCACAGCCCTAGTCCGGTGGGCTGCCCTGTCTGCACCACAAAATATAGAACTCTGAGACTCCTGAGGGTTAGCTCAGTTTTTCTGTCTTTTCTTCCTTTTTACCCAGAGTTCAGCAAGCAAAGTTATTTATTAAAATCCTGTCTTTTTCTGATTTGTTTTTTCAGGAGTGTACTGGTAGTGACAGAATTTTCTGGTTGTCCTAGGTGCCTTTGCTTTTCTATCCTGGTGCTACTGACCGTGTAAACTTTGACAAAATTCCCTTCTAATCTTTGGTTACTCTTTAATTCCCCTACATGTGCTTCAGAGTCAACATTTAGTGTGCTTGGGCAGAATGGCCTTGGCTCAGCATAAAACTCTGTCAGAATCGGTTAAATATGACTTCAGAGTTGGGTTTTATTGACATTTTACATGCCCGAGTTGATCTTGGAAATTGCCTCTGTTACCACATCCTTACTTCTGATCCTAATGGGAAGCCAACATTTGCTAGATTTTTGGCAACCACTGCTTTAACAGGAGAAATCTGTGTCTCTTACATGACTGTATTGCCACAGTTTTGAGTTTTGACAGTAAGGAGAAGGTAGGTACTCAATAAATATTTATTGAATTAATGAATTTTGATGTTCTCAGTTCTGCTTTTGAAATGTTTTCTGTTTCATTGACTCTCATGTTAAGAAGACAGAACCTTTCCCAAACTTAGTAATTTAATATAAAAACTATAATTCTAAAGAATAAAGAGAAAAAACAGAGAAGAGACAGACACAGATGTTAACTGGCGCATGACTTATGGTCCCCATATTTAAATGGGCATTAACTATGGTGGATTAGTTTTTCTGGATTTCCCTTTCTGCCTTATTTATTGTGGAAATTTGTACACAAAGATATACAAAGATAGTGTAGTATATATTCACGTATTTTTTGAACGTCAAGAATTATCAACATTTTGCCAATCTTATCCATGTCTGACCTTTCTTTTTCCTGTAGTACATTTAGGCAAATGCTAAATATGGTGTTATATTACCTCAAAATACTCCAGTATACATTTCTGAGGATTTTTTTTAACCAAATTGTCATGACATGTAACATAAGGAGTAATCATTTCAAGAATTAATATCCTATACAGCCAGCCCATATTACAATATTTCTCATGATTTCAAGGATGTACTTGTTAGTGCTAGAGACTTGATTAGATTCTAGCCTGTTTATTTCCTTTTTTTTGGCAAAAATATCTCATAGCTGGGGCTGTGTCTTTTTTCCTACAAGAGAGACATGTTGTCTGGCTGTCCCTCTTTCAGGGATACTGCTGAAGATACCTAGATCAGGAAGTTCAAATGCTATCAGCCTGATCCCATTTGAAAGTTCTCTATCAAGCTTTTCCTGATAGATTTAGCATCCGTTGATGATCACTGTCAAGATCCATTATTTATCTTAGGAATTAGACAAATCACAATTTTCTCATTGTGATTCTGTCATTTCTTGTACATTTATTGGGTGAATTCTTCCATTAAGAATTTCTACCCATCTACTGTTTGATTACCTTGAAATACACTTTTTATGGGAAAGGCAAGATAAATGCTTGATACTTTCTCTTTATTTATAACTTTTTGGAATCATAAATTTGTGCCCTGGCAATCAGCAGTAAGGAATAATTGAAATTTTCCTATTAGTATCATTATGAACTCATGAGTTTTTATATATTAGATGTCTTTCAATCTAGTGCATTTTTTTCCTCTTAAATTGCCCTATCTTAGGTCACTTTGACCTCTGTTTCTTTCTGACACAGCCAAGTCAGTTTTTGATGGGCTATGAACTTAAAATCTCTACCTTGTTTACTGGTTTATGAAAGGTATTTGAAATTGCTGTCTGAGCATCCTGACCCTTTGATTCAAGCAAGTATCGTGGGATTGAGGGGAAGGTATGAAGTTTTTTGCCAAATGTTACCATATTAAATCTCTTCATTTTGAGGAGAAAAGATTAGAAGATAGCTTTGTGAAATGATCTGCGTGGCAGTTTCTGATGTTAAAGTGAATATACTAGAACAATTTTCTCATAGAATGGGATATGGTAATATGGTAAGAGCACTGTTCTGAAGTCAGACAGCTCTCGCTCCAAATTCCTGCTTGACCATTTCCAAGCCATACAACTTGGCCCAGTAACTTACTTACATTCTGTATGTTTTAGTTTTTTCATTTTCTAAAGTACACATACATAGTAATAATACCTGCCTCTTAGAATAGCTGTGTGGTTAACTTGAACTGATAATGGTGAAAACACCCAGCACAAAGCCGGTCACACGGGAAGTGCCTTGAAATGGTAGCAGAACAATGTTAACAAGTCATGTCCCTGTGATTTGGCATTAAATCTGGATATCTGTTACTTCACTCTGTACAAACATGAAAGGAGATTTTCTAAGAAAACAAGGATTTTCTTTCATTTTCATTATGCAGGTCTTGAAATTTCCTGCATTGCTCTATTTGTGGGAACTGAAATAAACATTTTCTCAGGCCGAGAATCATATGACTGTTTCTTATTGCTAGTCAGCAGTGTAAAACCTCAGATGAAAGTGTATTAATTCAGGGTCTAGTAGAACTGGTCAGCAAAGCTAAGCAGACTTTATTTAAAGAAAATACTCATTCCCTTTTGCTGGACACACAACTTCTAAGATCCATGTATCATGCTGCTAAGTAGTGGCTTTGGGATGCCCTCCATATAAATGAAATTTTCTAGTCAGCTGAAATTCAAACACTAAACATTAAGATATTTTAGTAGCTGCTGATATAAATTGTACTGAAATGTAACTGTTTTAAGCAGAAGCAATGTAAACATCTTTTCACTTTTTCTTTATGATCGCATCAGTCAGCTGTTGCTCCATAACAATCAATCCAACAACTCTGGCTTAAACTAATTTTCATTCATTCTCATTCTCTGTGATAGAGATTGGCTGGGCATGTTCTAGGCCAGGCCTGACTGCATGACTGTACTTCATGTTGCAGGCCTGTCTGGGTTTAGATCCTCACTGTGCATTAAGCTTAGGTCTGTTCCACAAATGTTTATTTTGAGGGCCCAATCCGAAGGAAGCAAACCAGCGAAACTGTTCCTGTGGTCGTGGTAGGAATGCAAGAGGGTTAGCCCAACTGTGCAAGTGCACTTCAGCTGTCAACTGGAATCACATCTGATTCCATTCCGTTGGTCAAAGTCAGTCAATCACTAAGCCTAACAGCAGAGCAGGGAAGTATACTTATTCCATGAGGTGGTTAGGGAAAAGTGATTATTTGCCAAATACCAATCTAATTTACCATACTAAACTAAGCCTTTGGTGTGATCCTCTAAGAAGTTTCTATACTATATGTAGTTATTATTCATACCTTTAATATCCCTGCCATCAGTTCCGACTTTTCATCTTGTTCATTCTATGCCACAGAAAACCATGTCTTTTAAGAATCGTGTTCAGGTAAAGATAAATTCTACATGAAGATTTTAAGGCCTTCTGGGGAGTGAAGCTTTGTTTTCATAGCTATTTTGGATGTTTGGTAGCCTTTTATTTTAGTTTTTTTTTTTACCTTAATCATTTTGTTCCAAAAAGAATCAGAGATGTTGCCAGAAATTTGACTTCTGGGTGTAAGGGGTTAAGCTCAATATGTAAAGGTAAAAACTTCTAGGAAACAGACGTTAATTCATTATGTTGTAGTAACTGAGTCATATGTTATACTATTAATTCTATATTTTATATTCTAATCTTATATCCATAACCCATTCACAGAATAACCAGGGGAAAATTACCTAATCTCTACGTACTTGTATGTAAAACCAATGGAGATGATAGATGTGAGAGCCTGAGGCAATTGTGGTGGTATTCACATATCAAATAAAATTCTTTTCAGCTATGTTAAGATCATATTAATAAAAAATTCTACTGATTCCTAATTCCTAATTAATCTGCCTAAACTACATTGAAATTTACCTTACCTTAGTACAGTTGATGGAAAAAAGGATTATTTATAAAATTTATGTTGTGAACCCTCTGAAAAGAAGTACATTATTAGAATGAGAATATTTATTTGGGGCTACAATTGATGCTAATTATAATTAGTGTTAATTTCAAGTGTGCTTAATCTATTAAAAAAATAGACCCAGTGGACTTTAACCATCTCCATAATACGTTAAAAGTAATAAAGTGGTTTTTATTTAAACACATTCTAGAATAAATGATACTTCTTTAATTTAAAATTTATTTCTAGCTAAGTCACATGGGTAGGATTTTACCAAGTTAAAAAAATTATATATTTTTCAAATACATGAATAGCACTACCAATCTCAGTTGCTTCTGATATAAAATATCTCAGCAAGTACTGTGGCGATTAGTGTTTTTCTCTCCTTTCTCTTTTTCTATATAGTAAACTATAAGCCTTAAATCCTTAAGTGTAAAGTAATCTGAGGAGAGAGTGAGTTCACTACTGTCCATAAATACCTCTACATCTCCTTTAGTGGAGGGTTTAATATTAACAACACATTCTCTGTAGGCTTTTCCAGTTTCTTACAGGAAGAAAAAAAGAATTTTGTAACAACAATTATGAAATTTATTCCATTTGCTGGGAAATCCCAGCCTGCCTAGGGGTTGCCAATCCTATTATCCTCCAGTAAAGGAGTAGGGAAGGTAGATTTTGTACCACAGCAACCACCGCCCCCCCCCCCCCCCCCCCCCCCCCCCCCTCGTCCACCATTTCTAGCCATTCTTCCTTTTTTTCTCTGGTTTTCCTGTGGAATTACCAACTTCCTACTTGGCTTGCTGCTAATTGTTCAGACCCACAAATGACGGCATGGTGGTAGTGGCTGTGATTTCCTCTACTGACGTTATGATAATGTATGAAACTCTCAGGGTTAACTGTGTATTTGAGATTTCACTAAGCCTGATTGCATTAGCATAGATTTTCTCTCCAGTCATGACACAAGTTTTTAAAAAGTTTTCCAAGACAGGTGCTATACTAAGAACTCTACCTGTATAATGTCATGTAAGTCCCACGACTCTCCATGGTAGGTGCTCTGATGACATCCATTTGTCACATGAGTATTCTGAGGCTGGGAGAACCTTCAGTGACTTGCCCAATTTGTCACAGAGCTGGTAAGAGGCAGAGCAGGGTCCCAACCCAAGTCTGTCTTGGGACTCATGAGCACTAGGAGATCTTGCGCATTACTCTGTGATCCTTCTCTTTTGGTCTTCACATCTTATACTATGATACCTTAGGTAGTTTTCCCTCTTATTCTTGAGCCCCAAGTCCAATTTACCATCTTTCTTTTTGACCCCTTCAAGAGAACAGCTACAAATAAATTATTTAATTTAATCAGCATTTATTAAACATCAGCTGTGTGTGGAGTATTGACGGGCACTGGAACTACAAAGATTTGTTTATTTTCCTGTCTACAAAACATTTGAGATAACTGACAAAATACATAAAATAAGAAAGGGATAAAAATAAGTTGCAAGACCTTTAAGACATGATGACTTTCCTCCGAGGACCTTTCTAGAGGAATCCCACTTGAGAGTGGTTCTTCATGTTCTTGTTTTGTCTCCTTGACCTGCTCTGTGGGACATAATGAGTGTTCCCATCTGTACTTTTCATTTCAGGCTTCCCTCGAGGACTCTGTCCTCACCCTGAGTCTGGGATGAAAGCCACCCTGATTTGTGACTGTAATAATCAGCTTCTCCTAAAAAGTTTGTAGTGTTAGGGATATCTTCACATAGATTGTCTTGTTTCCATGTGAAATAGTGTCTTAGAGCCCTGAGAAGTAGCTGTCATGTGGAAATGGAGTCATGCTTGCCTGTATTCTGTGTGTCTCCTCCAAACCTCACTACTTCCTTGAATTGCCCACAGATTTGCATTCCTGTATGACTGCGGATTCCTTCTTCCTGTTTCGATTCTTCTTTCGTAGGCTTTTTGCACCACTACCCGCCTTCCTGTCTCAGTATTTTTGTTACTGGCTTATCCTTCTTGTCTTCTCATACGTCAGCCTCCTATCCATGGCCTGTGGGCTACTTGGCGGACCCTCTAGAAAGGTACCTCAACAATTGTTCATGTACTTTAACAATTTCTTTTATATTGTTGAGCAGATGGAACGATTATTTAGGTCTCTTCTCATTCCTCATACCCCACAAATCTACACAAGGTGTTTAGTGACATAAGTATAAATATTATTGAAACATCAAATATCTTGCTGTCTCCATCCACTTGCTAGTTCACAGCATTCAGGTGACAGTGGCTGTTTTTGTAGAGCCTGAGGAAGATGACATAAGATGTTTTCTTTGACAGTAGTTGTCTCACGTATTTGGATATACCCATTGTGTAAATATGCGCTGAACAGAGGAGTTATGTCATCCATGCCTAACAGAGGTGAAAACAAAAGTCTACCATAAGGTCTGTCTGCCTTTAGCCAAATGGGAAGTGATGTTTCTGCACATTGTCGCAAGTACATAGCCAACCATAACCTCTTCTTGAGCAACTTAAGCTGGCACAGGAAATCTGAGACATGACTAAATGACGTGTCAGGAAAGAAGAATTTCTGAAATGTTGTTTAAACAAAAACTGGCAGATATGTAACATTTCTCTATCAATGCAAGAAAACATCCTACATGAAAAAGGAAGCTCAAAATTTTGTTTATATAAAAACTTTTTTTAATGACTTGAGTTTTGTTAACGTTTATCCTTTTACATAGGGTTGCTAAAGTTAGCAAATACATTACAGGATACCCAGTTAAGTTTTAATTTCAGGTAAACAACAAATAGATTTTTAGTATAAGTAGGTCCCATGAAATGTTTGTGACATATATATAGTAAAAACTCATTCGTTAATCTAAAATTTATATTTAGCTGAGCATACTATATTTTGTCTGGCAACCCTCCTTTTAAGAAAAACTAAAAGTCCATATTTACCTAATAGGTAAATTAGAATATTGATTCTTTTTTGAATGAAAATAATGTATTTTTTTAATTGCTCTAACTTTAGTTCCTCTAATAGACACTAATTTAGGTATCTAAGGAACCACAGGAATTTAAAAGCTGACCTATCAGAAATAACTTCAGCTACATTAGATTAAAAATGAAGAGATGGAATCTGAAATAGGAAAGTAAGATTTATACGCATTATTCAGCCAAAATCTGTTTTTCTTTCATTTCTACCCATTGCTCCTAAGTCTGTCCTCTGGGGGCTGTAGAAAATAATGAAGATGATGATGTTAATGATAACCAGCACTTGCTGTGACCAGTTATATGCATTATTCTATTGGATTTAATTTGTTTCATCTTTATAACAGCCATGTGAGGTAGGTGCTTTTCTGATTTCCATTTTACAAAATAAGAAACTAAAGCACAGGGAACTTAATTAGCTTAACCATAGCCACATCTCTCTGTCAACTCTTAAAGTACCAGAGCTTTCATAGTTTTAAAGTTCCCAATTCCTTCTACCATTTCTTTTAGCATAAGGTCTCTAGACCCCTTTCTGTCCTCATTCAGCTCTCAGCTTGCTGTGGTTTGTCAGTGCCCTGAAATATGTTATGGCCAAAATTTAAAAGTATACTTCATAGGTCATATAATTTACAAGTAGCATACAGCAGGATTTTTAATGGCTTTGGTACTAAAGTTATATTTCAAGTAGTGACCCATGGATTACCTGAGTTTTGTTTCGTTCTAGTTTTTGAATGGGGAAGGTACTTTTGCATAATGCAGTTGGCTCAGATTGACCTTTTAGGTAAAACTTCCAGGTTCTTATCTATACAAAATGCAGATAAGCAAAATCTCCCTCAGTTTTCCCATGCACAGTTTGCTTTTTTAAACAGATGTGCAGGAATTCACTTGTATTTGTGTAACTTTTAGAAATTGTCTCATTTTGCCTTATTCTTCCTGCCTACTATCATATTATATATTTCTTTTTGTTTGTTTGTGTTTTGAGACAGAGTCTCAGTCCGTTGCCCAGGCTGGAGTGCAGTGGCACGATCTCAGCTCCCTGCAATCTTCGCCTCCTAGGTTAAAACGATTTTCTTGCCTCAGCTTCCTGAGTAGCCAGGATGACCGGCACACGCCACCATACCCGGCTAATTTTTTGTATTTTTAGTAGAGACGGAGTTTTGCCATGTTACCCAGACTGGTCTCGAACTCCTGGCCTCAAGTGATCCACCTGCCTCGGCCTCCCAAATTGCTGGGATTACAGGTGTGAGACACCGCACCCGGCTGTATTTTATATTTCTTTATAATATATCAGAAAGGCAGTACTGGTCTATGTTTGGAGCAGAGACCCAGACTCTGCAAGAGATATGTGTGTAAGTGAGTGAGCTCCGTCCTGTTTCTCATCTCCAGACGTTCCTATGCCTCTGCTTTCTTCCCGGTTGGCTTGAATAGACATCCAAGGGGGTGACATCAGCGTGTCTATATTGTTTGACCATTTCAGCTTTGGGGAAGAAGGTTGGAGCTGCGTTACAACATTTCTATCCCTTAAACTCGACAAACTCTTCAATCACCTTCCTTTGATATTCCACAGTGATCCTGCCTAGTTAAATAATTTTTTTCCTAAATTGTCTATGTGTCATGCCTGTAGCTGTAGCTTTGGTAAAGTTTGTTTCCAAAATAATAAGACTTATAATACCTTGTTCTTGGTAATCAAGAGAGTTAATAAAAGGGAAAAGTGTTTACCTGGGGGAATTGTAAACCATTTGTATTTCATATAAAAAATGACAGCTTTAGTGGTCTTGGATGTAGCTGGGAGCAGAATGTATTGAGAGAAATGGGGTAGAGTATAGTGAGACAAAAGAGGCCTCTTTGTGTTTGTTTTCAAGGAAAGTTCAGATTTAGAGGTAAACTAATCAAGCATCTTCTAACATTTCAAAAAATAAGAGAGATAAAATCTTATTCATGCACCTGATAGTTCTAAAATTTTATGAAAAATTTGATGAATTTATGTACATTGAGTTGATTCATGTATCAGTATACCATTTAGTAGAGAACAATTTTCTGTTTTTCATCATTATCAATAATTAGTGCAATTAATATCTATGCTGATACATTTAATAAATATAATAGAATTTTACTCACTTAGGCTTGTATTTCTAATAAATACCAAACACAAAGTGATCAACACTTACTACTGTCTTTCTGGGACCGCTTTGATGTGTTTTAGCTATCTTTTATACATTAAATTTATTATATTTTTAGCAACCCTATTAAATGATAAATTTGCTGATTATAATTTTTATTAAAATGAATAACATTTTATAAAAATTTGAGAGCATTATTCAGAAAATTACAAGTGCTGTATTATCCAGTGCTTTCTAGCATCAACATTCAGCCTAGAATGTTGCCATGATACTGTATTTAAATAACCGGCCTGTTAAAACACACACACACACACATATTAATAAATCATAGGTGCTCTTTGAAGGTAATCTATTACACGCTATGGTTTAAAACATGATTTTATAATGCATGATACCACAACTCACTTTGGAATGTGTATGAATGATTTATTACTGAAAGACTTTTTCTAAATACCTATTCCATCACTCTTAAGCACACAGTAGAAATGATGCATAATTTTCTGTTTTATAAATAATATATCTTTAAAAGACATGTTAGTTTCTATAAATATTTAAAATATTTTTGTAGTATAAAAAGCATAAAATGAAAAATGTTCTAATTTGGGTTTCATTTTATATGATGTCTTTCCCATAGTAGTCAATGTAAATACTATTCTATTTTTGTCTTTAGTGTTCAGAAGGAGCCCAGATATGTTGTGTTTTTTGCTAGTATGATATTCGGCTAACTTTTATAGCATTTTTCCTTTTTGGATAACTTAATTTACCATGTAATTGTCCATGCTGGGGTGGAGCAAAGATTTATCCAAAAGGTTACTTTTATTAGAAAAGTGTACTGCTTTAGGGTTTTGAACTTCTGACTATTGGCAGACAGTAACCTTATTTGCTGAATATCAGTTGTCATTCAATTACTCTTTCCCTGTCTCACTGGCTTTTCTCTCCCTGTTTCCCATTTTGACTTTATACTGAATAAAATCAAACGTCTAAGTACTCTACTTACTGTGTACACCTTGCCATTTATATGTAACAAGTCTCTTGCAGGAAGGAATGTTCAAATGATGCTATCTTTGTTTTATGCTATTGGAAAATATACACGTCAACCTTTAAGAAATAGTATATTCAGTCAACTCTTGATTAAATGTAGTATTCTTTCCTGAAAAATAAAACCCAGTGCTCTGTTTAGTTCTTACCTACATTATAGTCTGAAAATGAGACTTACGACAAATTGGTTGTAAGCTTAATTTCAATTTTAAGTGAAAAATGATTTCTTAAAAAAACTCATTTTGTTTCATAAAACCCTGAACACACTTTATGTAGAATTTAGTACTCATTTGTAATCATAAAGGAATAATAATCAAACTTCCCAACAAGATGAGGTTTTGGGGAAACATGAATTAAACTGGCTACCTGGAGAATGTTCAAATATTGCAAAACATATTTTGAAAATATCAAGTGGGCCTTAGGGTGGAATTCCATAAATAATCAAAAAAGCCAGATGTCTTTGATCATGAAATAATTTGTGGAAGTGTGCCAAGGTGTTCTAAGCTTTCCTCATCTGTTTTTAAAATAATCAATTTAATGTGAAAATGGGTTCCAAAAAATTTAATACTTTTTGCCAAATTCAGTTTGTCTTTATTAACTGATTCCCCAGATTCTAAATTAATGAAGAATATGATTTTAAATATTTTAAGGACCCCGCAATTCTTTTTCTTAGTCAACTCAAACCAGCAAACATTTATTATGTGTTTACTATAAACTTAGTGTTATACTCGTTTCAAGGGGATATAAAAGTAAAAAAAAAAAAAAAAATACTGTTTACCTTCAAATTACTGCAAACTATTCCAACAAAATAATTTCATGTAGTATTTTATAAATAAAGTTCTTTAAATGGCTACCTGAAAATATTTTTAGCATTAAAGTCAACAAATGTTTTAGGTGTTTTTCTTCACTGTAACAAATTCTAGGAGAATATAGAAAAAGTGTCAAATGTAGCTCTTCTTTTTAACAAAGTAATTTTTTATAATCTAGCCTGAAAGATAAGATAAAATATCAGATAGTGTAAGGACATGAGTAAATGGTAATTGTATTACGATTTTAAGTGCTGTAAAAGCTCACAGAAAATGCAAATTAGTAGTCACTATATTATTTCAACACTTCTTTTGGTCTAGAAGAGCTAATTCCCATAATAGTAGTTATTGCTGTAAGGTTTTTTTTTTTTTTTTTTAAATAAGGACGAAGTTTAACCCTACTTATGTTTGCACTATCAAAAGTTTCATTGTGACTATGCATGTAAGTGGGGTAGTGTGTTTACATCAAGGTGGAAATACTTTGTAATGAAAATCTTTGGTTCAGAAATTAATGTTGTCATATCAGTTTTTGAGATAGGCTCAAATTCTGTTGTTTGCTGCCAATGAGTATGACGCAAAATTTGGGAGCTAGTTGTATTTAGCTGTACAGTATTCAGTGAGTTGTATCTGAATTTCCTGCTAAGTTATATAACTTTTCAGAGGAAAGTCTTGGTCTTAGTGTTACGGTCTCTAACTTATCTTGAAGTCCTCCCTCTAGATGATGATTCCTCTACAAACTGTCCTCTTCATTACCATCAGTGCTTCACCAGCCAAAGCAGGGAACTGCATGTGAGGCTCCCAATAGCTCTCTGTTGCCTGCAGAAAACATTTCTTAGCACCAGCAAAAAGTCCCTCCTCCAGTCTTGCCTCTTTTTCCCTGCAAAAATTATTTCCATGCGCAGCCTCTGCATTTTGTATGTTGTTGGTACTTTCCCCTGGGTGAATACCTTCTTAAAAGAAGTGCCTGGCTCAACTATTAGGTCTTCAGTGTCTTTCCCTGACCCCACTGTTATATTTTTCCACAATCAGTATTTCCACATTTATTATAGCGTAGTACAGATAGTGTGTCAGGAGAGACCAATCAGGGACAGAAACCACAACAGTTACTTGAACAGAGATATATCAATATAAAGAACTGTTAGCTAGGTAGAAAGGTGATACTTAGGAAACTGACAAGACAGGAAGAGAATCCTAAGGGATCAAGTGTGTTTCAACTGCAAGAAAGAGATTGGGTTATTTGAACATAGAAACTTAGAGGAGGAGCCCTGTAGAGCTGAAATAGATTTCTGAGGAGAGAATGCTGCTCTACTAGTGCTGCTGTAGCTGACTTTAGAAGATGGTCCCTGTGGGTCTGGGATGCAGGTCTTTAAGGAGGGTTGGCCAGCCAGCTGGTGGTGAGATCTCTGGGTACAGGCTGGGGTCAGGATGAGGCTGGTTTTACAAGTGAGAAAATTGGCCAACTGGATTGAAATGCTGCTAGAGAGAACTGCTTCTGCCCAGATGAAGTGTTGCCTCGGTAACACAGGAACCACAGACAGACAAGAGGCAAAACAGAAACATCCATAGACAGGAAGGCGTGTGTCCCTTCTCCCTTCTCAGCCTTGCAGTCCCCCACTGGTATCCCTGTGGCAGATCTAGGAGCCAGCAACTGGCAAAGCAGAAGTGAGGTTTGCAGAATTGTTAGCCCAGCATCACAGAGGAGGATGAATTTGTAGCTGATAGATAATGGTTTGATAACTGACACAGAAGAATAAATGCCTTCTTCCTATTGGGCTATGAGCCCCTTAATATAGGAATTGTGTCTTATTTATTTCCAATTCCCAAATATTTAAAATCTAAATCATTTTATAACTCATTTGACAGTGAAAAAAAATCTAACCTGTGGATGTAATATTCGCTCATGTTGCTGCAAAAATATTAATCCTGCCTGGATACTCACCCACATCTGCCTGGGAGGGTTGATAATACATGATATTTAACCCAAATTATTTTGTAAAACCTGGAGAAATTCTTTTTTATTTTTAATGTGAAAGTCATTTATGTGAAAGTACCCGAACAGGCTTATTACATAGTAGTCAAAATGCATGCTAAAACTCATTTTAGATACAACTATTTTTTCTCTTTTATTTTTATTGGACATGTAATCATTGTACATATTTATGGGATGCAGAGTGACATTTTGATTCATGTATAGAATGTATAAAGATAAATCGGGATAATTAGCATACCCATTACCTCAAACATTTAAAATCTTCTAGTTTTCTGAAAATATATAATAAATTATAATTAACCACCTTCACCCTACAGTGCTACAGAACACTAGAGCTCATTCCTCCTATCTAGTTATAATTTTGTATCTGTTAACCAACTTCTCCCAAACCCCCCATCCCCCATCTCCTCCTCAGCCTCTGATACTTACAGCCCTACTCTCTACTTCCATGTGTTCAGAATTATTTTTAGCTCCCATAGATGAGTGAGATCATGTGGTGTTTATGTTTCTGTGCTCGACATATTTTGCTTAACATAATATCTTCCAGGCTTATCCATGTTGCTGTGAATGACAGGATTTCATACTTTTTTACGGCTGAATAATATTTCCTTGTATATGTACACAAGGAAATATTATTCAGCCGTAAAAAAGTATGAAATCCTTTTTTACATTACATTTTATTACATGTAATAATACATGTATTATTTTACATTACATTATTGCACAGAAAATACATTTTCTTCATTTGTTCATCTGTTGAGGGACATTAAGGTTTATTCCATATCATAGCTGTTGTGAATAATGTGACAGTAAACACGGGGATGCAGGTATCCCTTTGATATACTAATTTCCTTTCCACTGGGCAAATACCCAGTAGTGAGATTGTTACTGGCAGGGAATCTGTACCTGTCTGCAGCAACCTCAATTCTTGGCTCCTCAGAAGAAAGAACTTGACAGAGGGACATAGGCAAAGTGAGAGACCTAGGCAGGTTTTAGGACATAAGTTAAAGTTTATTAAAAAGTTTTTGAGGAGGAATGGAAGGAAGTAAATTATTCTTGGAAGAGGGCCAAGCAGGCGACCTGAGAGATCAAGGGCACTGTTTGACCTTTGACCTTGGGTTTTAGACATTCGCATGCTTCTGGGGGTGTTGCGATCCCTTCTTCCCTGATTCTTCCCTTGGGGTGGGCTGTCTGCATGCACGGTGGCCTGCCAGCACGTGGGAGGGGCCGCATGCGCAGTGTGATTACTGGAGTTGTAAGCATGCTCACTTGAGGCATTCTTCCCTTACCAGTGTAAAGTTCCCAGAGGAAGATTGTGTTTTTTGTTTTTTGTTTTTTTTTTTTGAGACGGAGTTTCACTCTTGTTGCCCAGGCTGGAGTGCAATGGCACAATCTCGGCTCACTGCAACCTCCGCCTCCCAGGTTCAAGCAATTCTCCTGCCTCAGCCTCCCGTGAGTAGCTGGGATTACAGGCATGTGCCACCACGCCCAGCTAATTTTGTATTTTTAGTAGAGAAGGGATTTCTCCATGTTGGTCAGGCTGGTCTTGAACTCCTGACCTCAGGTGATCCACCCGCCTCGGCCTCCCAAAGTGCTGGGATTACAGGCGTGAGCCACTGCGCCCGGCGGAAGATTGTATACCAGTAAAGCTACGCCATTTTACCTCTTAGTGTGCGTTTGTGAGACCACTTGCTCAGCTTCTGAGATCTTAGGAAGCTGCTGATCACCTTTCAGTTGTTGCTATCTATTGGAAGATGGCCACTTCCTGGAGCTGGCTACAACCAAATATTATTTTAGGGAGACAGTTTAACAACCTCCTGACCATCACCTGATGGTTGCCTGAAATTCCTGGTGGCAGGAGCCAGGTGAGGGGCTCTCCTGTCCTGCTCATGTCTACCTCACTACCTACTGTAACAGGATTGCTGGATCATATGATAGCTCAAGTTTTAGCTTTTTTGAGAAACCTCTGTACTGTTTTTCCTAGTGGTTGTACTACTTTACATTCCTACCAACAAAATAAAAGAATTCCCTTTTGTCTGCATCCTCAAAACCTGGAGAAATTCTAAATTACACAACACATCTGACCCCAACGTTGTCAGATAAGGGATTACGGATCACAAGGTCTAACAAGGTCTAACAAAATGTCTTGTGTAGTTTAGTAAAGAGTCCATGAATTGATAATAGAGTGTTTACTAATTTGTTGTTGTGTTATTTTGCAAGCTGATAATCTGGTTATGGATAGTTTTTTTTTTTTTTTTTTTCACATGTGAGAATTTCTAAAGAGGTGATAAATCTATGAGCTCTTTCTAGTTACTGAGTACATGGAAACATCATGGTTTATTGGAGCTTTGGAAAAGGATATGGTAGCTCTTTTCATGGAGCCTCAGAGAAAGAAAACAGAAGATGTTTTGAATTGCTGGTGGCTATGGTGTTCAAACAGGTTATGACTCAAAAAATAATTTTCACATTGGTTTGCAGGAAGATGAGTTCAGCAAGTTGAGGGATATTTTACTTCAATCTATGATAGTCAAGAAATTTTACTAAAATTGTAAACATATGGAGGAGGAATCTGGAGTTTCATTGGTTTAATCTTTTTAACTAGAAATATGAGATAATTCTTTACCCTTCCTTTGATAAGATTTTGATGGTAACTTCCTAATAGATTTTTTTCTGTCAGTGTTACATATTGCTTTGGTACATTTTTCTAAAGCTACTGTACTTTTAGTTTTTCCTCTGCTAAGGCAAGGACATGCAAGTAAGAAGATTTTGGCAGGTAATTGTGAATAAAAATAAATTGAAAGGTTAGAAAATATTTTAAAGGATTATACTTGTATTTCTTTGAGAAGATTGAAGACTGCTCTGAATATGTAAATAATTTTACAATATGTATTGCATTCCTATTGTAATAGAATCATTCCAATTCAAGTAATAATGGAACTTTTTAACTTTTAATTTTTTATGTGTTTGCATTCATGTGGCAGAATACCAATTTACAGTTTAAATCAGTTAGGGTCTGTTAAACTTCAAACTATTAATATTAACCTTAATGATACTAAGGAATTCCTTTTGTTTCTCTTCGGTCAGCATTGATTGGGTCTTTCAACATGTTTAGTACACTCTGCCAGGTACTGTGGAATATACATGAGGGAAAAGTCTGAAAGATAAAAATGAAGGAGAAATTAAGTAATAATTAAGAATAGTAGAAAATATCTGTGTCCGAGTTTTTACATTCATTGCCAGCATCAGATATCAACAGAGGTACAGGATATCTCAGGAGGAGAGCTCTGTTGTGGGCTGTGGCAAAGATAAAATCATATTATAAGCAATGCTAGTATTTTAAAAACAAAATGATTTTGTAGAACGAATTGGTTTTCTCCTACTGTCAGGTAACCCAAAGGCACTATTGATCTGGTTGCAAGGAATTCTGTATAGTCAACTGTCTTCTGCCAACCGCTTTACTTATAGCATTTGCCTGAAGCCCTGTTTTTTTTTTTTTTTTTTTTTTTTTGCTTTTTAGGTAGGAAGAGGTTGTAGCTGAATGGTTCACATCTCTTTGGTCACTGTCACTGCTTACCTCATGCCCCTTCAACCCAGCCATATACATGACACCAACTGATTCTTACACGGTCACCTGAACAAACTCGTGAAGCTCCAGGGAACGGGAGGAGGAGGAGAAAGGCAGGGCCAGTGTGCCTAAGACTTTTCCTTTTCCCCTAGGTTTAGGCGATTTCTTTTTATGTTCGCTTCCTAACATGAGCTGTGTCTCATGACCTCAATTTACTTTTATTTTTAATTTTATAGTTTTTTTTAGTGGTTCATTTTAATTAAACTTTGTTACCAAAACAACCCATGGCTTCAAATACAGTTTTCAAATCTCCATTTCTGGGCATGCCTTTTTCCTGGACTTCAGGAATCTGAATATTCAACTACTCCTTAAATACCGTCAGCTTGTTATTCCACAGTTTCTAAAATTCAGCATGAATAGAATTTAACTCCTATTTCCCCCAGAAATGTTAGATTGGTGCAGAAGTAACTGGTGCAAAAGTAAGTGCAGTTTTTGGCATTTTTTTTTTTTAATGGCAAAAACCGCAGTTACTTTTGCACTAACCTAATATATCACTTCCCGTAGTTACTCTCAGTGAATGGCATTATCATGCATGTGCTTGCTTAAGCCTGAAGTGCTGAAATCATAATATCCCTTCCTTCTTCCTCCCACCCCTGTATCTAAAGGGTTCCCATTGACTTCTAAGTCCACATCCTAAATAGCCTTTTAATCAGTCATCCCCTATTTAACTGTTGTCGCTACATTCATTTGGCTTGAAGATTCCTGCCTGCTACTATAGCTGCTTTCTACCTAGCCTTATTGTCCTTTCACCTCATCTAATCCATCTTCCACACTGCCATTAAAATGAACTTGTTGAGCTGTGATTCATCCTTGACTGCTCCAAATCCTTCAGTGGATCACCATCATCTTCTGGCTAAGAAAAAATATCCTGTCAAAAACTGACCAGCTTTTCTTTCCACCCTGATGTTCCACCTTGACTCAGTTTGTGTACTGTGTAACTCTCTTCCCGTGGCTGCACATGCCCTTTTGTTTCCATCCTTTGCTCTTCCCTCTTCCTTGCCTGTTTGACCATTTCTGGCTTGGTACTTTCTGTTTTAGGAAGCATTTTCTAGTTTCCTTTATTTTTCTTGTTTCTTTTTTAATGCAGTGGATCTGTTTCAATGGAGAGGCATTTATTATTTACTGTCACTGAATTGGGTACTCTTGATCTTTGCTCTGATACCAGTCCATGTTCTTGTCACCATATATCCACCACCACCACCACTAATTGTAACAGCAACAAGAACAAGGAAGCCAAGTTTTTAAGAGAAAGCTCTTGTGTGAGGCTGTTTGTACTGTATATGTGTTATCTCATTGAGTCCTCAGAACAACCCTATGAGACAGATGGGTACCATTGTCTTTGTCTTGCAGGTAAGGAAACTCAGAACGAGAGAGTTTTAGTCAGTTTTCTCTAAGTCTTCCAACAAGAGGTAGAAATGAAATTCAAATAAGTTATTCTTACTATAGAGTCCTATGTAGTAACAATGACATGCTACTTACCTCATCGGGTTGAGAGCCCCTTAAAGGCAAGAATTATGTCTTTCATTAATAGTTGCTTGAGTGAGTGCTTGAATGAGAAGATGACCAAAGGCGTGCGTGTTATAAAAACATTTAGCCTACAATGCCAACGATAACTCAGTGTTCTCAGAAGAAAAGTACTGAGCCATTATCTGCCCAATGACAAAAGTTTGCTTGGTATACAAACTTGGTGTTACGTAGATGGCTTGGTGTACAAGCCATCATTTTCTGGCAGTACTAATGTCAGGCAACAGATAATCATTTGGGCACTGAGAATAGCCAATCTATTATTCAGGATATGCAAGAGTGCATTTTAAATGTCAGGCACGTTTACTTCTTTGAGGGAGGCACATTTTATACAGGAGTGAAGAATTAGAGATAGAAGTTGGAAATTCTTCCTAATGATATCATTCATTAATATTTCTCTTTTTTGTTGTTTTTAAATGTTTCAGCTGGTTATTTTCATGTTAACTCATTAAAAAAGTTATTCTCTGGCGAGTCACTTGGGGACAATCAGAAGAGACAGAGATCCTACATCTGAGGGCTTTCTGAATCCTCAAGAAGTACCTTGGGACATTATTTCAATCAGAGTGTGAATACCCACTAAGGGCAGGGCCTACAAGAGGTGCTTGGGGATGCAAGATGAGTGAGACACCATGTCTGTCTCTAGAAAGATGAGTCTCGCTGCAGCCGATGGGAATGTCAGAGAAGATATTTTGCTCTTTAGGTTGCCTTATAGGCTTCTCATTGCCTAAGGCAGAGTAATAATAATAATTTGTATGCATTTGCAGTGTGTCAGGAATTGTGCTAAGCACTCGATGTGGGTTCTTTTGTTTATTTCTCACCATAAGTTTATGAGGTAGATATTATTACCTCTATCTTACAGATGAGGAAACTGAGGTTTAGAGAGGGTAAATCACTTGCCCACATTCACATACGTAGAAGGGATGGAGCTGGAATTCACACCCAAAGCCAGTGTGCTCTTAATCATAGTACTATGCTACCTCCCTATGTGACCCAAAGCAATCTGGGGAAATATAACTGTCAGGGTCATTACAGGGTGCTCTGACATTGTTTTATCTTTTCAAGGAACCAACAGGGGATGCAAGTACTCTTACCATTTTACAGTTGAAGAAACTGACCCAAAAGGATTTTTCCTGGACCAAAGTCATACTGCTGTTATGCTCGATTATGAGGACAACAGTGCAGTCTTCTTTGCAAACTCCTCAGTAGCAAGTAAACAAACAAGAACAGCAGATTATTTGTGAACAAAGCAATCTGGTGCTTATTATACATTTCTTCAATCCGTTTTTCTTTTCCCTTATTGTGTGAGAAATGCATACTTTTCTTGACTCTGTATATAATTACATACCTGCTTTGAGATGAACACTCTTAACTACAGTGATTAATGGACTGGAATTGGACATAGTTGCCCTGCAGTCTAAGTTTTTCAATATCTTTCACCAAAAATGCTAATAATTAAACTGCCAGTGGCAACAAACAGCCAAGGTTTGTGCTGATAGGTGTCTGCTGTAGTTGTCCACGGCAGTAATGTGGTAAGCATTGAAGTGTTTCCTGGAGATTTCAAGTGGTAGCCTTTGAAGGTGTGTTTTGTACATCTCTCCTGCCCTGGGGAGCTTTCCTGTTCCCCACAGGTACTGGAAGGAAGTCAAAGTTATAAGTTCTAGAAGAGCTGGCAGGAAACTCATCCCTGCCTGTTTTCTACAAGTAATGCTGCTTCCAAGCAGGCAACAGCACCAGTACTTTACTGTGACATTTACAGTATTCTTTTTTTTTTTTCTTTTTTAACCCTCCGTTTATCACCCAATGAGAATGTAAAAGACTTTATTTTCTCTCTAGTATATTTTTTACCCCTTTAAAACTTAGCTGAAGTCGTACCTTCTTAGGGATCACCACCCTGGCTGAATCATCCCTATCCTCCTCTCTCTTTCCTATCTCAGATTGCTTTTAATTGCCCTGGCCAACCAACCGTTAAGGCAGAAAGGCCATCTGCCTTAATGGCCTTTCTGACCAGTACCTCGATGTCAGGATGTTGATGGTTTGTTTGTCTGGTATCATGGCAGTATCCAGTTCAAATCTAGGAGTAGGAACCATTTTTTTTTTCCTTAAGTAAAGGTGTTTTTTTTTGTTTTTTGTTTTTTTCTGATTATAATTGTGTAACAGTTTTTTGAGACAGGGTCTTGCTCTTTCTGGAGTACTGTGGCACAATCTCGGCTCACGGCAACCTCCGCATCCCTGGCTGAAGCAGTCCTCCCATTATAGCCTTCTGAGTAGCTGAGACCACAGGTGCCTACCACTATGCTCAGTGGGTTTTGTTTGGTTTGGTTTGGTTTGGTTTGGGTTTTTTGGTGGAGATGGGGTTTTGCTATGTTGCCCAGGCTGGTCCCAAGCTCCTGGGCTAAAGCAATCCTCCTGCTTCAGCTTCCCAAAGTGCTGGGATTACAGGCATGAGCCACTGTGCCCAGCCCATTGTATAACAGTTTTAAATAAGATAAAAGGAAGAGACATGAAGTCATCTTTAAACTCGCCACTTGCAGGTAACTAGTATAGTAATTGGGTTCTCCAGAGACACAGAGCCAACAGGAGATATATACATGTGTGTGTGTATGTGTGTGTGTGTATATATATATATAGAGAGAGGTATATATATATGTAGCTAATATATAGCTATATGAGAGGGGATTTATTAGGGCAATTGGCTTATGCAAAAATGAAGACTGAGATGTCCCATGATAGGCTGTCGCTGGAAAACAAGGTAAGCCAGTAGAATGGCTTAGTCCAAGTCTGAAGGCCTCAGAACCAGGAAAGCTGAGGGTGTAACTGTCAGTCCTGAGGCTGAAGGCCCAAGAACCTGGACTTACGTCCAAGGACAGTAGAAGAAAAGTGTCGCTGCTCCAAAAGAGAGAGTGAGCAAAATTGTCTTTCTTCTGCCTTTTGTTCTATTTGGGCCCTTAGCCAGTTGGATGGGACCCACCCACAGTGAGTGAGGGTGCAGTCCACTGATTCAAATGCTGTTATCTTCCTGAATCACCCTCACACACATGCCCCAAAATAACGCCTTATCAGCTATCTGGGTGTCCCTTAATCCAGTCAATACCTAAAATTAGCTGTCACGACCAGAGTTAACGTTTTTGGGCACTTGGGTATGAGTCAGTGTATGTTGGTTGTGTCCTTGGACAGAAGCTCCATTCTGGACACTTGATGTGATACCATGTGGTGATGCCATGGCCCTCCCTTACGTTTTTTGATCCTTGGACAGAAGCTCCATTTTGGATGTCGGATATTACGTCAAATGGTGATTGATGTCAGTGACTCCTCCTTAATACTTCCACCAACAGTGTTTGTCTTGTTGCGTAACTTGTAACTTGAGGAAAAGAAACAGTCATGACACAAAAGTGTCATGGAGATGAACTAGTGTTGAAATGGAACTTGGAAGTCATCTATCCTTGTGGCTCCAAATCTAGCTGTGCATGAGAATATCTGGGGGACTTGTTAAACTGCTACCATCCTAGGCCAATTGAGCTAGAATAGTAAGGCTGGAACCTGAGAATAATAAATGCCCTCAGGAATTCCCATACTCAGCTGAGCACCATCTAGTAGGCTGGAATTGGAGAGCCAGTTCACTGATTTTTAAAACGTAGACATGGTACCTTCCCTCATGGAGTTGAAGTTCTACTAGGTAAGATAATGAAATAACAAGTAAATAAAAATAATAATTAAAATTGTGTTAAGTGGTTTGAAGGCAAGGCACTGAGGGAGAATAACTTTCGCTACGGTCGTCAGGTAGAGCTTCCCAGAGACAGAAGCAGTCTCAGGACTAGTAGGCTGAGAAAGAGCCAATCGAAGGAAGTGTGGAAAAGAGGCTTCTGGCTGAGGAATGGCACTCCAAGACATGCTGGTATGAGAAAAAGCTTGGCATGTGTCAGGGATGGAGGTAGCAGCGAGTCTGGAATGTGGCTAGAGAGGGGAGAATGCACAGAGATGTTCGAAGTTGTTTTAATTAGTTACTCAACAACCCCAGCTGGTAACTGGCAGAATGCAGGCTAGAACCTGCTTTGCTGATTGCGTGTCCAGTGAATGTCCTGTATGCTGCTGTATTGGTCTGCTCGGGCTAGCATAACAAAATACCGAAGACCGGGAGGCTGAAACAACAGAAACTTAATTTTTACAGTTCTAGAAGCTAGAAGTCCAAGATCAAAGTGCCAGCAGGTTCGGTTTCTCCAGAGGCCTCTCTGATGGGCTTACCGATGGCTGTCTTCTCTCTGTGTCTGACGTGGTTCTCCCTCTGGGCACATATGCTCCTGATGTCTGTTGTGTGTCCACATTTCCTCTTATAAGGACACCAGTCAGGTTGCATCATGGCCACCTTCATGCTCTCATTTTAACTTATCACTTGTTTAAAGGCCTCATCTCCAAACATAGTCACATTCCGAGGTATTGAGGTTAGGATTTCAACGTCTAAATCTTGAAGGGGCGCAGTTCAGCCCATAATAACTGCTGTCGTGTACTCGGCAAGATCTCCTATTTGTCCTAGGATCTAGTCTAACAAGACAAATGCCTGTTTCCCACTTGCTACTGAGACCAAGAGGGAAATCTGTATTACTTTCTTGGATTGAAATAACCCTAAACAAAACAGAGACTTAGCGTCCCTGCAAACTCTAATACAGATGGAGGAATGGTAAGTGGTAGTGGAGCTGGTTTATAAAATTTTTGCTCCCCTGGCTGGGAACTTTAGCAGTTTCAAAACCTTTCCTTTCCAGAGAGTCCTGTGTCTGCCAAGGCCCTTTGATGCAGACGGTAGAACCCATCCTAGATGGCTTAAGTGGGATTTACTATGGGATATTGGTTGGTTTATAGACTCTTTGAAAGGATGAAGAAACATGCTCTGGGCTAAATTTCCATGAACATTTCCTAGAACCACCCCCACAGGATTAGTCTGACAAGAGAGCTGCTGCTGCCGCCAACCCCACATTGCTTCTGCTGTGATCCACAAAGCTGCTGCCATGTCTCACTCCAAAACCCCATACCCCTGCCAGCACCGGTGCCAGCAAAATGGGTGCCTTGAATCTGGCTTGCTTCCTTACATAGTTAATTTCCAAATCAAAACTCACGTCTGTTGGATGGAACCTGTTCTCACTAGGCTGCACTCTAGCTGCAAGGGAGACTTGGGAAGGAAAGACACACAATATGGAGAGGTCTCAGAGATAGCCCCTTCCTCCCTTTAAAAAAGGAATAGAAAGAAAAGGACTTGGGGTACCCAAAAATATCATATGACAAATGTCCTCTGCAACCTCCCTTTTCAAGATGTGCTCATATTTTACATGTCCCAATCCTACCCTGATAACGCTATAAAACATAAGCAGGCTTTATATTCATTGTCTTTTATATCTTTGAGGGGTACAGATAAGATAGAAAAACCCTAAATTGGAAGATAAAATCTTGAGTCTCATCAATGAATTCCTTTTATTCTTATGATTGTACACAGTCTCGACTTACAATTTTTCGACTTTATGATGCTGCAAAAGCGAATATGCGTTCAGTAGAAACTGTACTTAGATTTTGGAATTTTGACGTTTTCCTGGGTTGGTGATATGTGGTACAATACTCCTACATGACCTATTCCACACTTTATTATAAAATAGACTTTGTGGTAGTGGATTTTGCCCAACTATGGGCTTAATGTAAGTGTTCTGAGCACATTTAAGGTAGGCTAAGCTATGATGTTCAGTAGGTTAAGTGTATTAAATGCATTTGGACTTACAGTATTTTCAGTTTACAATGGGTTTATCAGGACTTAACGCCATCATAAAATGAGGAGCATCTGTATTGTATGTGGTAGAAGGATGATAGAAGGCCACGAATTACAGGCTGGTGTATAGCAAGTACAGACACAGCGTTTTTGATTCCCTATGCTTCTGTCTCTTGAACGGTAACTTTAATCTTTAGGACGGTCTTTTGCAGTTTGGTCAAAGAGGAAGCAAGATATTGGAGATGCCTTCACTTAGTGTGGTTTATTTTAAACTGGGAGATTCTGTGTGCTTTGTATCTTTTAGAAGGACTCTACCTTAATTTTCTGCTTATAACTTCTCTCTTTTTTTGGGAGGCAACTGTGTGTAGATACACACCCATGACTGAGTATTCATATGATGTAAAAGTAATGAAAGTGGCTGGGTGCGGTGGCTCATGCCTGTAATCCCAGCACTTTGGGAGGCTGAGGTGGGTGGATCACGAGGTTGGGAGATCAAGACCAATCTGGCTAACACGGTGAAACTCCGTCTCTACTAAAAATACAAAAAATTAGCCACGCATGGTGTCACACGCCTGTAATCCCAGCTACTCAGGAGGCTGAGGCAGGAGAATCGCTTGAACCCGGGAGGTGGAGGTTGCAGTGAGCCGAGATCATGCCATTGCACTCCAACCTGGGTGACAGAGTGAGACTCTGTCTCAAAAAAAAAAAAAAAAAAAAAAGTAATGAAAGCTATTGTACTATCTGGAAGGGCACAGCGGAAATCATAGAATATGTGCTTCTGTTGATGCATACATTTGCAGACAGGATTGTTTTAAGTCAGCCCTTGGCTATCTATCACTCATCACTGTTTTTGGTACTGGAGATACAGCAGAGATAAAGATGTATTAGCACATCTTGGTGGTCACTACAACATGTTCATCAAGAGATGCTATATAAGTCACTAGCTAAATATAAAAACATTGACAGCTGCCTTCACTTTGGAATATAAGATTTAAGAAATTAGCATTATTTTTACTGGAGAATGAACTGCCCCTTTGAATTGTCTTATTAATGTTCGGAGTACTTTTTCCCATTTCCATGACTTATATTCTCTTGTTTTGAAACCTACTTTGCTTTAGACAAAGTGAAAATCGCTGTGTTTTTCTTGAAGCTGTTTAGGTCTAAAATTTTTAAAAATATTGAGGTTGGTGGGAGGAAAAATGGTGGTCATAATTATAAGTATTATTAGGACATCCTATATCTTAGGAGTGTCCTACACATGGTAAGTATTAACTAGCTCACCGAATGAATAAATGAAGGAATGAATGAAAAAACATACTTTGGAGTCAGATCTGGATTTCCGTTTCTGCGCTGCTACTTGCTAGCTGGGTTATCGTCATCTCTTTACGCCTCAGTTTCCTCATTTGTGTACCACATAATTGTACCTACTGAGTAGGTCTGTTTTGAGAATTAAATAATGTTTATAAAAAAAAGTGAGATAGTGCTGGTTTGACTTCAGTTTAAGCACTCCATAAAACATTTCCATTACCACCACTGTTATCACTTTATTCCCAGTGAAGATTCCCATAACAAAGACACTGGGAATTTCTCCAGCAAAGGAACCTGTTGACATTTTTAAAACCATGTACATCTTTTGTGTGTGTGTGTGTAACATCGTTAACATCTTCCCAGAATATTTTTCCACAAAATAGAATTTGGCAAATGGTGCTATGAATCAGTTACATTTATAATTATTTTTAAAGGAAAAATTGGATGTGTTTAAGAGTTGTTTAATAATGTGGCCATAGAGAGCTTTTGAAGCATTTGCTGTGTGTGCTGACTCTTGCTCCATATTAAACGGAAGGATGGAGCGTTAGAAAGCGGGTGACAGAAAGACATGTGTAGCAGGCCCAAGGCCGGTGAAGGAAGGCCTGCCTGGTTTGCGTCTTGCTCCTGGGCATCTGTCTTGAGCTACCTTGTGAACCAAAGCCTCGCACTCCAGGACAGTCTTCTTAATGTGGCTGTCATTCTTTCTGGCAGTGAATGTCTGTGTGGTTTAATTCTGTGACTACCTGGTCATGTGACCCACCTTTGCAATCCTCAAGGGTATGGGGCAGGGCAGCCGGGACAGGATGAGGCTGTTTGCAGTGGGGGGCAATAGTCACTTCTGTATGTGGGGTTATAGCCATGAATTCATCATGGCTATACATGGTAATTACTGGAAATGCTGATTTACACATCTGTGGTCCTCATCGCTTTAAGGGAAAGATCTCCATAGATGGAGAGAAGAGGGGGAGTAGTTTTTAACTCCATCATTTCCCTTATATATTTGAAAATATTCATGTGGAAAAAAAGGAATACAAAAGTAAAACAGTAGGACATGAGGGATTACCAGTTATCTCAAATACATCTCTGTTTTCTAATTTTTTATTGTGGTAAAATACACATAACATAAAATTTACCATCTGAACCTCTTTTAAGTATACATTTCAGTGGTATTAAATACATTCATAGTGTTGTGCAAACATCAGTCCCATTCATCTTCATAATTCTTTTCATCATGCAAAATTGAAACTTGTACCCATTAAAAATGACTCCCCATTCTCCCTAGCCCCAGTCCCTGGCAACCTCCATTCTATTTTCTATGTTTTTGACTACTCTGGTTACCACATGTGAGTGGAATCATACAGTATTTGTCTTTTTGTGCCTGGCTTAATTTCACTTAGCAGAATGTTCTCAAGGTTCATCCATGTTGTAGCATATGTCAGAATTTCCTTCCTTTTTAAGCCTGATTATTATTCTAGTGTGTGTATGTACCGTATTTTGCTTATCCAGCCATCTGTTGATGGACACTTGGGTTGGATCTCCATTTTAACCATTGTGAAAAATGCTGCCATAAACATGAATGTGCCAATATTTCTTTGAGACCCGATTTTCAATTATTGTTGGGATATACCCAGAATAGAATTGCTGGATCATATGGCAATTCTATTTTTGAATTTTTGAGGAACCATTATACTATTTTTAGAGAACTTTGTACCATTTTACATTCCTACCAACAGTTCATAAGGGTTCCAATTTCTCCATATCCTCACCAACATTTGTTAGTTTCTGGGGTTTTTTTGATAGAAGTCATTCTAATGGGTGTTAGGTGGAGTCTCATTGTAGTTTTGATTTGCACTTCCGTAAATTGATGAACTCAAGCTGTTCTTTTCCTGTTAGATTTTGCTTTTGACCTTTAAATGGCTTAAAAATCAAAGATGAAAGCTTATCTGTTCTTTTTCTCTTCAAGGTGCTGGAAATGAAATTAGCTGGCTCTAGGAGCTGGCAGCCCTAACTGTAAAGTGTGTCCTGTGAACTTGGTGTCAAGCTCTTGCAGTTCCGAAAATGAATATCATGATCTTTCGAGCTGCCACCTTGGATATGCTTTTAATCGTTTCCATTATACCAATGTTTTCTAAGGTTTTTTCATATAAACTACTTTAAAATATTTTTATTGGCTCTTAAATGTATCATCTTTCTTCTTGTTCTGAGTTTGTATAGACTTTGAGAGCAGTAATTTTGAGTGATTATATTTGTATAGTTGGATATGCTATCTGAAAAGGAATGTCTCTTAAGTTTTAGGCAAAGCTATTAGAAAATGTCTCTATAACTGCTTATAGTCTCCACATTCCATGGCTTTTTTCTCCCCCTCTTTTGACATGTCCATGTTTTCCTAAAATCTTGAATCAATTTTTATATCAATAAAAAAATTATTGCATTAGTCAACTATCTCTGTTAAATTCACTGGAGAGACTTCTTTGAGGAGACAAGGTTGGATACCTAGATTTTTCTGATTTTATCATATCGTGAGTTGGTGAAATATCACTTTTACTGTTAAATGAAAATGAAGGGAAATATAGGATGATTATTATACTTTGATTTGACAGGTGAAAGAGTATGTTTCTAAATTCTGCCATGATGATTTTATATTCATTTTATTTAAAAAATTTGGAAATGTGGGTGGGGTCCGGTGGGTCGTGCCTGTAATCTCAGCACTTTGGGAGGCCAAGGAGGGTGGATCACAAAGTCAGGAGTTTGAGACCAGCCTGGCCAGCATGGTGAAACCCTGTCTCTACTAAAAATACAAAAAATTGGCCAGGCATGGTGGTGTGCACCTGTAATTTCAGCTACTCGGGACGCTGAGGCAGGAGAATTGCTTGAACTTGAGAGGTAGAAGTTGTAGTGAGCTGAAATCGTGCCACTATACTCTGACCTGGGTGAAAAGAGTAAGACTATGTCTCAAAAAAAAAAAAAAAAAAAAATTGGAAATGCTACAGTATAATTTTATGAATGTGAAATTATTACATGTGCTTCAAAGCATTGTTGTAGCTTCATTTGCCTCTGAATTTCCCGAGTGGTTGTAACAAGGTTGTCTTCCTGAATCTCTGCAAATTTAAGTCAGCTTGCACTAGGAAGCCGCAGATGTCCTGAGAGTTGAGTTTAATCTTGACTCAAATCAGCTTCTCCTCCAGAGCTTTGACCTATGACTTAGCAAGAGCTTTTCCCTCTTCCTTCTGCCTTCACTTCCCAGTTCCCAAAAGACCAGTTTTCAGGACAGTGTGATCCTTAGAGATATGGGAAGAGAGAGAGGAAGCAGGCTTTGATCTTTGCCGTTGTGTACCCGTAGAACTCACTCCCAGATTTTTTTTCCTTTTTCTCTCTCCTTTTCTTCTGTCTAGCTGACTTCATTGTCTTCCTGCTTATATTCTGTCTATGACCCTTGTAAGACAGCAAACAAACCCACAATCAAGGCTCTTGCCTGATTGAAGCCCTGAGAATTGGCTACATGAGGCCTTTGCTCAAGGGACTTAATATTTAATGTGTTCATGATTGGGTTAATAAAACAGGGAGCAGGTGACAAATTTAGTCTATGGAAGCCCCATGCAGAAGAGTGAGCATTTGAGAGGGCTGGAAAGACATATCAGAGACTCTCATCAAACAGGGTGGTTTAGATGAAAGGTCACAAATTAAATTTAATGTGAACTATGCTAATATAATTCATATTAAGAACATAATTTAAGCATATTACATCATGTCATCACTTCATATTGCTTTTGGAACCTTCTTGGAGTAGAAGAGCAATGTTTGCTGTTCCTTATAACAGAGGCTTTAATGATTTATTAAAAACAAATAATTACTAGGCTATGTACATTGTAAAAGTACATTTCCCGTGGTGTGGATAAAGAGAAAGGAATAAAAACAGGACAGAAGAGTGAAGCCAAGATAAGGTGCTTGTCACTGCTACTAGAATTCCCTCTCTCCAAAAAATTTTCTAAATATTTTCCAAACATTTTGACTTTATACCATTCATACAGTTTCTCCTATATTAGTGAAACTACTGGTAAAAAAAAAAAAAAAAAAAAAAAAGCCTGTACTTCCAAAATATGTATTTTTATTTACAATTTATATTTATATACTACAAATTCTTATTAAGCGTAAAATAAAGCACTTACAAAAACAGATGTTTTAGTAGGATGAGATAAAGCTAAAATAAACTCTTTATCTTGATTAAACATGCTTCATTATTATTATTTTATGTATTTATTTTATAAAGACACAGGGTCTTGCTCTGTCGTCCAGGGTGGGGTGCCGTAATGTGATCATAGCTCACTGCAAGCCTTGAACTCCTGGGTTTAAGCGATCTTCCCAACTCAGCTTCCTGAGTAACTAGGACTGCAGGCACATACCACCAAGCCCAACTAACTAGTTTTTAAATTTTTTTGCAAAGATAAGGTCTTGCTACGTTGCCAAGGCTTATTTATTTTTATTTTTTGCGACAGGGTCTTGTTTTGTCATCCAAGCTGGAGTGCAGTGGTGCCATCATGGTCCACTACAGCCTTGAACTCTTGGGCTCAGGTGATCCTCCCACCTCAACCTCCAGAGCAGCTGAAACTACAGGCACCTGCCAAACGCCTAGCTAATGTTTTGTGTTTTTGGTGGAGATGGGGTTTTGCTGTGTTGCTTAGGCTGTTCTGGAACTCCCGAGCTCACTTGATTCACCTGCCTCAGCATCCTGAAGTCCCAAAGTGTTGGGATTCCAGGCTGAGCCACCGTGCCTGGCTTTTTTTTTTTTTTTTTTTTTTAGCGATGGAGCCTTGTTCTGTTGCCCAAGCTGGTCTCTAACTCCTGGGCTGTAAGTGATCCTCCTGCCTCTGCCTCCTGAGCCACTGGGATTATAAGAGTGGCTACCTTGCCCAGCAAATATGCTTCATTATTTTTAACCTGAGCTTAATTCTTTGTGATACAGGGATTTTAAGTTTCCAAGTAAGTTATTATCTTTTGCCTCATTGTTGTTATAATTTATATACAATAAATTGCAACCATTTTAAAGTATACAGTTTGATGAGTTTTCACCTAAGTAGCTTATTTTGATATTTTAATAGCTGATGTCTAATATACCATATATAGTTATGTTTAATAAAATATTAAAACTATGTATTAAAAAGTTTTCCTGATTATTTCAATCTTGTATATATAATTTGTTTTTGTCAGCTCTTTTTAAGATCTGATTAGATCTTCAGTTTTTACTTATATGGCTGACTAAAGTAAAACCACAGAAGTGTCCATTTTACCAGTTTTGGTTTGCACATGCTTATATTATTAGTGCTGTTTTAATCCATGTTTTCTTTCCGGGGATCTTTTTAAGCCATTTGTCCATTTTGTAAATGAGTTCAGTTAAACCAAGATAATCTTGTTTGTAAATCCACTTAGCCGGGCCCAGGTGCACTCCAGTCTTTCACAATATGCTGAAAGTGAAGAACTGAGTGTGAACACTTCCCTCGGGAGGAATTCCCCTCTTCCCTCTGAATGCCTCATGGTTCTATTACCCTGTCATGTAGGAAAGGCAGCCATGAGAATTCATATAATAAACATTAGGAGAGCTTACACATTTTTAGTTTAGTAGTTTTAACATATATATTATTATGTACTTAATGTCTATTACCTATTTTATGTAGTATATTTAGCATATTTAAAAGCATACGCTTATTTTTTTACAGAGAAATTTTAATATGTTCTCCTGTGCCTCAGTGGCTTATCTTGTGGACCTAACTCTATCAACCATTGTCAGTTTGTTATTTACAATAAAGCCACATAACATCCCTTTTCCAAATAACATCTTACAGAGAGGCTAATTATGTAAAAATAAGCGGAGCTGCTCTTCTTGAAAGGCGGTTGCAGAGCTGAAGTCTAGCTGGTCTCATCAGCTGCGGTATCCCGTTCCCACCTGCCACTCTCCTGCCTTCCTATCAAGGCTTGCAAAGCACAGTTGGATTCAAGCTAGGAGGAAAAGTTTCCTCTGATAATCGTATTAGGTATCATTGTGCTTCTCCTTTGCTAGCCTTTTGTTTTTATCTTATGGACACAGATTCTTGACATTTCTTTCCTTATTTTCTTTAGGAAACTTTTTTTTTTTTTTTTGGAGACAGAGTCTCCCTCTGTCACTAAGGCTAGAGGAGTACAGGGGCGTGATCTCAGCTCACTGCAGTCTCTGCCTCCCAGGTTCAAGCGATTCTCCTGCCTCGGCCTTCTGAGTAGCTGCGTTTACAGGTGCCCGCCATTACACCCGGCTAATTTTTGTATTTTTAGTAGAGACGGGGTTTCACCACATTGGCCAGGCTGGTCTCAAACTCCTGGTCTCAAGTGATCTGCCTGCCTCAGCCTCCCAGAGTGCTGGGATTACAGGCGTGAGCCTCTGCGCCCGGCCCTAGGGAAGTTTAAAGCCAATTCTATCTCATCTTTTGCAGTACAACAGGTCCTCAAATAACGTTTCATTCATTGTCGTTTGCTTATGATGATGAGGAGGGAAAAAAAGGTCGATTCTCAGCTGTGGGCACTCTGTGTGGCGTGAGCACATTCCCCACGTCTTCATGGGTTTTCTCCAGGTATTCCCGTTTCCTTTCATATCTCAGTGATGTGCACGATAGGTTCATTGGCGTGTCTATAGGGTCTCCATCTGAGTGAGTGTAGGGGGCTTGAGTGCACCCTGTGATGGGATGACTGTCCTGTCCGGGGGTTTCCCTGTGGAATAAGTGGATAAATAATGATCTTCCTTGTTTTTATTAATCTACCTTAAATGTATGTATAGCTCACATTTATTTCCATGTTGAATATTAGAAGAGTTTTAGGTCGTTGTTTAGAAGTTTGTTGATGTTTTTGTGACCAGAAATATGCTGCAGGAACTTAGCTTTTGCTTATGTCAATTAGTCTTTGGTAAAACTGGTTTCATTATATGTTGTTTGACTGAAAGTTGCAGTTTCTAAGACTTTATCGATGATGGTAAGGACTCACTCTATGTAGAAATACATGGACTGTAGAAATACTGTTTGTAGAAATTGAATAAATTTAGAATACAAGGCCTACTTTTGTCTTCACCTTATTTTCTTACCTTTATTTACTTTGCTTCCTATTTCTTTTTCTTTTTAAATGAAGCAAGTTTATTTTAACTTTCTATATTAAGTGTATCTTAAATTACTTTAATCCTTCTTGGAATAAGTACAAAGGGTTTTGAAAATATCGCCTATTTTATTGTTGCTCATAAATGAACCTTAAGATTTTTGGAAGAAAAGTTCTAAATAAATGTAAAATAAGTTAATTCCAAATTAAGTGAATGACTTTCGCTTAATTAAAAGGATTTGGGCGCATAGGTGAATAGATCCAACATTGCATGAAACATCTTTTTTTCTCCCTACAAGAACTGAAAAATACATTGTTGTATTTCATTATTTTGTAGATTTTTTTTTTTTTTTTTTGGTCAGTAATTCCTAGTTCAGAGCCCGATTTAGAAAAGAACATTAGGGCTCTCTAAGTTGGAAGTAATTTAATATAGTCATGATTTTTGTGGTGTCTTTGGCTATAAGGTCAGTGTTTTAATACTGAGATTACTTGGAGAGTGAACGTTCTTTTCTCTAGAAATTGGGGTCAGTTGTGGTAAAGATACATGGAGAGTTAGAAAGGTGTATAATGACAGGTCTCATCATTTTGAAATTGTAAAGCAGTATTAAATAACCTTTATCCAAGGAATATAAGGTTTTGTCATCCCAAACTCAATGCTGAGGAAGTCATTATTTTGTGACCCTGTTCTGAGGTGGAGGTATTTATTTCCTGTACCTCAGAATTCCAAATATGTTACTTTGGTTTTTATTTTACTTTTATATTTTGTAGAGTTAGGGTCTCACTATGTTGTGCAGGCTGGTCTTGAACTCCTAGACTGAAGTGATCCTCTTGCCTTGGCCTCTCAAAGTGCTGTGATTACCATGTGAGCCACTGCACATAGTCCCCGATACATTCCTTTGTTATTTCGTCCCTGCTCTTCTCAGAGGAGTGCTTCATAAGAAATGCCCAGAGACTTTACACAGTGGGAATTTGAGAAGCTCAGAGGAGACCTCCTGGACATTTGTTGTTTGCCTCCTTAGCAACCTGTTGCTTCCAGGAACAGCTCCTATCTTCATTTGCCACTTTGCACTCTCTACTCCTCACCTGTGTGCTTAGGTAAGGTCCCAGCCTGTATGATTAGCTCATGGTGTAACTATGACAACATTGCTGACAATGCCTTTCCCGTGGACATTTCTTCCACAAGTTCTGATAGACATAGCTGGTTTTGCAAGGTCTGGTAATCCATGCAGCCATCGAGCGGGAAAGCAAGCAAAATTTTAAATAAACTATAGAAATAAAATCTCATGTTTTATAAGCTGAGTATTGTCAAGTGTTTGGAAAGAGCCCTTTTAAAACTATGACTATGCTTTGCAACACTTTGTAATTAAGCTGGATGATACTTTATTGGGGTTTTACAAGTTAGTGGTATTTGCCTTCATGTGAATGGACAGAGTCAGTTCTTGGACTTCTGAGAAATAGGGGTCAAAGTGGGGAAGAAGTGAGCGGAATAATTTTTTTTCTTACAGAAAAAACCTTTTAAAGATGTGTGTATGCACTGAGTCACAAAAATGACAGGCAAGGCTGCTTTTCCTTTTCCTTGTGTTTGGTCTTGTGGCATGATGTGCTGCCGTGAAGTCTGATTGTGGCACCTTGCTTGTCCTTACCTTGAACTTCAAATTCTTGAACCTGATCTGAGGAGTAGGATATAAACAGCACCCCAAGGTCTTGCATGTGGCCAAATATTGTACTATAATTAGTAAGGATTATGGCCTGTCATTGCCTTTCCTGAATGATGGCTAGACAGTAAGAATTAGCACTTTATTAGCTCCAGGTTTGTAATGGTTAAGAGAACAGAGTCGTGTTATGTGTATGTTCTTTGAAAGAATAATTGGAATGAATAAACACTGGGCAAGACAAAAGTTAGCATTTAACTGGTTTTCCACTTGGCTTTTTTTAACTCTGGGGAGTTTGGTGAATTAGAAACCAGAACTACAAACTGGAATCATATTGGTGTGTTCTGCCCATTGCTTTGAAAACAGACTGACTTTATATTTGATATATATTATTTCAACTTTCTTAGGCCTTAGTTTGTAAAGCTGTAAAATGAGAATGTTGAGAGGAAGAATTAAGAGTTTAATAATGATATTGGAGAGGAGTGTGAAATAAATGCAGAGACATTTCAAAGTGGGGTAGTGGGAGGGAGTGGATGTACAAGCCCAGCTGCTTTTATGTGAGGAAACAGCATTATTGCGGGTGGGTGAGTGGGAGGCAGCAAATCTTTTTGTATAATAGTTCAGGGATGGGTCTGGGGCATTACAACATAATGTAAAGATACAGATGGTAAATTGGTATGTTGGAAACAAGTCTGACCCAACATGGGCCTGGGGATCCTTCACTGAAATAACATAACTTTGTAATGAATTTCAAAGAAATACAGAATAGAAATCCATAATACATTATATGCCTGAAGTCAGGGGAAAGAAGGAGAAACAGGAAAGAATATTCAATGAAACTCCAAAATTCTATCAAATGCAACACTACTTATATCTATAGAGTTTTCTATAAGAGGAGTATCGGGACTTGGAGGTTAAAAGGTAGATTAAAAATATATATATATATGTGTGTGTGTCTAGCTACATATATATGTATATATACACACACATACAGTCAACATTCTATATCCACTGGTTCCGCATTCGTGGATTCAACGAATCACAGATCAAAAATATTTTATAAAAATTGCATCAGTACTGAACATGTACAATCCTTTTTCTTATTATTCCCTAAACAATATAGAACAATAATTATTTACATAGCATTTAATTGTATTAGGTATAAGTAATCTAGAGATTATTTAAAGTATATGGGAGGATGTTCATAGGTCATATGCAAATACCATACCATTATTATATAAAGAACTACTTGAGCATTTGTGGATTTTGGTATCTGCAGGAGGTCCTGGAACCAATCCCCCACAGATACTGAGGGACGACTGTAAATAAATATGCATAGATATAAATCTATAAATATCGATAGATATCTGTCTAGTTATTTAGCTAGACTTCTTTAAGGTTTTAATTAAAATTAAGTCTTCTGAGAAACAAATTGGAATAGTCTTTGGAAGATTTAAGAGTATCTTTTCATGCCTTTTTAAAATGTGTGAATATTTTCTACAGCAATACAAAATCATCTCATGTAATAATATAGTATCATTTGAGCAGATCCAAAGGTTCTTTCCTTCATGCTCCCAAGTTTTTATTGAAAATATATTTGCAGCCAAGAGCAAATTAATTTTTTTATTATTAGAAAATGTCATTCTTTTCTCTGATCTCCTGACCTATTAATGACTTCTCCAAAAATGATTGCAATCGTTTTTAGATATCTTACCTCAGAAATTAGCATCAAAAGTTGTTGAGCCTACTAATTCTTCCCCAACTGCGTTACTCTCCCTGGTTCTTCTTTTCAATAAAAGAAGTCATTTAGAAATAATCTGTAATTTAGTATCATTATAATTTTCCACCTAAAAAGTCTAACTAATGTATATGCAGAAACTTTAAGGCCTTTTGTAATCTGGTGCCACCAAACCTACCCTCCATCATATTAGTAAATCCCGCTGCTGAAATGTCCTGCCTCATCCTTATCCTCTGAGAGAGTTTTAACCCTCCACCCCAGAGACTTCATTAATTCCTAATTAATGCATGAAACTTTTCTTGACAATGCCTAGCCACCAAGATTGTGCCATTCCATTTCCCCTTACTTTGTAAACTTTAAAAGTAACACAGGATTTTTTAGTGTTCCACTCATTTGTTCTAGGTGTAAGCACAGTATTGTATAGTACAGTAGTACTGTATAGTATTAACATATATGTGTGCCTATTACTGTCTTCTTTGTTTATTTTTAACTGTGAGCAATGTTTTACTCTCAGAACCGTGCACCCAATGGTCCATACTGCCAGGTCACAAGAGATTTTCACAATTCATTGATTTATCTATAATGCCATCATCAGAAATTATTAACTTTGAAATTATTAACTCAGAAATTATTAAGCTAAACAAAAACAATACATAGATGTTCTAGCTTCAGAATTTGGATTTTAGTAATACTTGACAATTTCAATTTGTCTTGACAACACAAAAACTTACACAGGCTTTCAAATCAGTAAAAAACCAGGATTGAAATTAACAATTCTCCTAATGTAAAAGTTAACAGTGGAAGAGTTAAGTATACACTGGAAGCCAGAGCTTTCTCTCTTGCGCGCTTGCTGTCTCTCTCTCTCTCTCTCTCTGTCAGACTCTTCAATGAATTCCAACATTTGAATTTTGTGTAAAAAAGTATTTTTGGTACTACTGTTATTTGTCATTTATATCAGTGACTACCTTTAATCTTTCTATCTAAATGATTGTTTACCAATGTGGAAGACTAATTGAAATTCAATACGTAAAAGTATTTCTGGGCTAGTATAATGTTATGTAATCTATGTGGATTAGACAGCATACTAACAAGGTTGTTGGACAAGTAAATACCATGTTTAGGATTGTGCTGATTTGTGTATAGTTCATTTAAAGTCAGGGAATCAACCCAGTGACCTTAACATTGGATAGCAAAAGAGCCTCCTCCATAGTCCAGGGAAACATTTATCTCAGTTGGAGACCTCCCTTAAAACTTAAATACAAACAAGGCTGGTCCAAAGATGACCAGTATTTTAAAGTGTTTTAGGAGAGGCCTCTTTAAATTCTGGGGGAAAGTGCCGGATTTTATTTGTGCTGCTGAATGTCTCCTTTTAGAAGGAAAGCTAAAACAGACACAGTGACAAATAAAAGGAGAGGAAAATAACCAGTTTTGAGTGTTGCTCTGTATCAGACATCATGCTAGGTGTTGAGACAGTTCCTCTTAAATCCTTAAAATAGCTACCTAGTTTGAGTACACTTATCATATAGAAAAAGAAATGAAGCTCCAGAGGAGTATATCACGTGCCGTGGGTCACAAAATCAGTAGTGGTGAAGCTAATATTCAGATTTAAGTCACCAAGTCTCCAAACACCAAACCTTTCCGGCACATCTGACTTGATAGAGCTTCAGTTAGATGTATTTTTCAGCTCTGTTTTTAGGTACATAAATCTTTAGGATTGTTAGGTCCTCTTGATGATTTGACTCCTTTATCATTGTTCAGTAATCTTTGTGCTAATATGTTGTGCCCTGAAATCTACTTTGTCTGATGTTAATATTACTACTCCAGCTTTCTTTTGGCTAGTGTTAGCATGTTAACTTGTGCCTTTATATATGAAGTGCTTTCCTTGTAGACAGCATGTAGTTGAGTCTTGCTTGTTTAATCCAATATGACAATCTCTGCCTTTTATTTGTGGTATTTAGACCCATTTGCATTTAATATGATCATTGATGTCCTGAGATTTTAATCTGTCCTCTTGCTATATGTATTCTGTTTGTCTCATTTGTTTTTTGTACCTTTCTTCTTTTTCTGTCTTCTTTAATACTATTTGATTTTAACGATTATAATTTATTTCCTCTCTTCGCTTATCAACTGTAAGCCTCTTTTATTTATTTAATGATTACTTTAAGGTTTTAGCATACATCTTTAACTTGTCACAGTTTACCTTCAAGTGATATTATACCATTTCACAGTAGTATAACAAGATTACAATAATATACTTCCATTTCTCTCCTCCAAGCCTTTGTGGTACTGTCATACACTGTATTTATATAAGTTATAAACTCCAGAATATATTATTATTTTTGTTAGAACAGTGAACTCACTTTTAAAGTGACTTAAATAATAGCAAATTTAAAAAAAATATATGTACCCATGTAATTACCACTTCTGGTGCTCTTTATTCCTTTGTGTACATCCACATTTCCATCTACCTGAAGGGCTTCCTTCACTATGTCTTGTAGTGCTCTTCTGCTGGTAGTGAATTCTTTCAGCCTTTGTATGTCTGAATAAGTTTTTATCTAACATTCATTTTTGAAAGGTATTTTAGGGGAGGTAGGGGAAGGAAGAGCATCAGAATAAATAGCTAATGCGTGTGGGGCTTAATACCTAGGTGACGGGTTGATAGGTGCAGCAAACCACCATGGCACACACGTTTACCTGTGTAACAAACCTACATGTCCTGCACGTGTATCCCGGAACTTAAAATTAAAAAAAAAAAAAAAGATATTTCTACTGGATGTAGAATTCTAGGTTGATGGTTTTTTTTTTCTTTTTCTTCCAGTGTTTAAAGATGTTTCTCTGCTTTCTTGCAGAGATTGATTCTTGATTGTATTATTTATGAGAAAAAAAATCTGTCATTCTTACCTTTCTTCCTCTGTACTTAATGTGCATTTTTCTTTTGTTTTTTTGTTTGTTTGTTTGTTTTGTTTTGTTTTTTTGAGATGGAGTCTTGCTCCATCGCCCATGCTGGAGTGCAATAGCTTGATCGTGGCTCATTGCAACCTCTGCCTCCTGGGGTCAAGCAATTCTCCTGTCTCAGCCTCCTGAGTAGCTGGGATTACAGGCACCTGCCACCACACTGATTTTTGTTTTTTTTTGTTTTTTTGTTTTTTTGTATTTTTAGTAGAGATGGGGTTTCACCATGTTGCCCAGGCTGGTCTCGAACTCCCAAGCTCAGGCAGTCCACCTGCCTCGGCCTCCCAAAGTGCTAGGATTACAGAGCATGGTGGCATGCACCTGCAGTCCTAGCTACTCAGATGGCTTAGACAGGAGGATGCCTTGAGCCCAGGGTCACCAGGCTGCGGTGAGCTATAATCACGCCATTACCTTCCAGCCTGGGCAACCGAGTGAGCAAGACTCCGTCTCCAATAAATTAATTAATTTTCTCTGTGTTTTATTTTGGATAGTTGCTAATTTTATGTTTTCAACTTCATTAATCTTTTGTTCTTCAGTGTCTAATGTTAATCCCACTAGTCGTTTTGTTTGCTTCTTCCATATCACATGATAGTTTTTACAAAATCTAAAAATTTGATTTTGGTCTTTCTAATGTCTTTTAATGTCTCTATTAAATTTTTGAATGTATGGAATGCAATTATACTACTATTCCAATGTCTTTGTGTGCTAATTCTAACATCTGCATTAGTTTTGAGTCATTTTAGACTGATTTTTCTTCATACAAAGGACGATATTTTCCTGCTTATTTGCACTTTTGTAGAATTTTTATTGTGTATCAGTGGATTTTACCAGTTTAAGTAGTGAATATTTTGAATATCTGTAAGTACTCTCAACCTTCCTTCTGGGGTTCTCTTAAGTTAACTTGATTCTCTTGGGTCTTGCTTTTAGGTTTTGTTAGTTGAGACAGAGTAGCATTTAGTCTAGAGCTACTTTTGCATTAAAACTGAGGCAAACTTTTCTCTTCCAAGTGTCCCACAAATTATGAGGTTTTCCAGTCTGACTAATGGGAACAGGCCCCATGTGAATTTCAGGTACTATTCCTTCTAATCCTTCAGAGTGATTCTTTCCCCAGAGTCATGTCGTTTCCTCGTATTTGTTCACTGGTTAATGTTTTCTGGGATACTTAAGGTAGAACCTTTGCAGATTTCTGTGATTCTTTCTCTTTGTAGCTTTTTCCTCTCTGCTGCTGTAAACGCTAAGCTGCCTTGGTCCCCTCAGACTCCCAACTCTTTTTCCCTCAGCTCAGGGAGTTGGATGGGCTCCATTTTGGTTCCTCCAGTGCTCCATGGCCTGGACCCTCTATCAAGGGAGTAAGCTGGGGCAATCATAGGGTTAACATCATATGTAGCCCCTCTCTCAAGGAACATGTTCTTCAGTGCCTGAAATCTGCTGTCTTGAAGAACTATTGTTTCATATATTATCCAGTTTGTTGTCATTATTGTTTTGAGACAGGGTCTCACTCTGTCACCCAGGCTGGAGTGCAGTGACAAGATCATGGCTCAAGTGATCCTCACACCTCAGCCTCCCAAGTAGCTTTTTTGTTGTTTCAGGCAGTGGGTTAAATCTGGTTTCTTTTATTCCATCTTGGTTGGAGGCAGAAGTATTAGGTAGAAATGTCCACTGAAGGGTTTTCTTTTCTTCTCCAATTTGGCAGCATTTTTAGGAGACTATTTCTTTTTATCTTGGTTTTTACTTTTTTATTATTGACCTGTATCTTTTATCATAAGAATACAGTTGTCCTAAATCTATTTTTTCAATTGTCTGAATTTTCTTAAATGATTCAAGGCAGAACAAATGAAGACTGCTATCTTTTGAGAATTCAAAAGTTGTATAGATAGTGGGTATACTTGTATAAATCTGGTTGATTATTGCCTTTTGTGTTGTATAGATTATAAGGTAGAATGGGCTAAGAGTGCTTTTTTTCCCTGCCAGTGAAGTTCCCAGAATCCAATAATGCCAAGTATATCCAATAAAGAAACAAACAAACACAAATGATAAGGAGGTTGTGAGTTGACAAGCTTTTCTGTACAGTTGTTATTTAAGGGATAGGGTGTTGAACAATGATTTCTCTAAGCAGCAGTTCCATATGCCATGACTATATAAACTTATACATTATAACTAAAGGGAACTTGCATTCTTTCCACTCCATGAAAAATGTACTGTTATTTTCTTAACTTCACGTTATGAGGCGTGAATTTAACAAACTTTTTTGGGGGGTTTAGCAAATGGCAATTGACATATATTCCCTCATTTTTTAAATGGTAGTATTTGCTATGGCTCTGCTTTTGATGACTGTTAGTCAGCTGTTTCTCTCTTGAACAAAATGGTGTGCTCTCACCAGCCTATCACACATCAGACTTAGAGACATGACATTTGAATTTATTCATTCCTTGTTATTTTAAGAATATCCTCGGAAGTTATTGGGCAATTACTGTCTTTCAGGCGAGTTTCAAGTGTGTATGATGAAAAGACTTGATCTTTGTTCTCAGCCAAGGAGCATTTAGTGACAAATAATCATTATAACACATTGTGGTAAATTATTTGCTGAGTTGTTCATGTGTTTTTACAAATATTTACTGAGAATATGCTGTGTGCCAGATATTAATACAGGGTGTGGGTTTATAGCAGTGAATAATTCCCTAGTCTCATAGAGCTAACATTTTAATGAGGAGAAAGATGATGATGTGGAGGGAGTGGAAGAGTGGAGAAAATGCTATGAAGATAAATTAGGGTAAGAAAATGGAGCTTGTCAGCAGAAGGGTGTTGCTTCTTTACAGTGGTCAAACTTTTGTTGTAAGGTGACATTTGAGCCAAGACCTTAAAGAAATTGAGAGGACAAGTCACTCAGATATCTGGGGGAAAGTGTTCTAAACAGGGGCAGATACAAAAATAAGAAACGATGAGTGTGCCTGCTGTGACTGAAGAACCAGAAAGAGTCCAGAATGGCCAGTGGAATGAGCAAGGGGCGAATGGCAGGAGGTGAGCTCAGCAAGGCAGAGGTGAAGAGAAGTTGTGGCTGGACTGAGAAACCAGATCACCTGGGGCTTTATTGGCTGTGAAAAGGCTGTGAGTTTTCATTCTGAGTGAGATTCTGAGTACAGGAGAGACTTTAAGGGCTTTGGGGTTAGGAAAAAAAAAGTTTCGGGATAGTGCAAGAGAGTTGTATTTCACGAGGTGAGTAAGAACATGGTAGGATCAGGGGATTTGGGTAGGTTAATACCTACCCAAAGGTAGGTAGAGGAAGCAAGAATTTGATTTTAGACCTGTTTGAAGGACATGTTAGACACCAGTGGAGATGTCAAATAGACACTTAGATTTATGAGTTTAGAGTAAGAGATGAATTTTGGGCTGAAGATAAAAATTTACTAAGACATAATTTAAGTAGAAAAACTTACACACCTTGATGAATACTAGATAAAAATATCTAAGATCACCCAAATACAGATCGTTTTTATGGAAATGGAGAACCTAAAGCCCAGAAAAGAAGAATGAGGTGCCCAAGGACACAGGTTTTTGGCAGAATTCGTGTCATTTGATTCCTTGTCTTCTACTATTTCCAGCCCAGCACGCGGTGTTTTATTCACGCTAATATAGTTCAGAAATGGGAGGAACCTTACCAGTACAAGAGCCAGGATAGTAAACAGTGGTATAAGGCAGAGTTTAAGAGCACTGACTCTGGAACAAACTTCTTAGGTTTATTCCTCATTCTCCCACATTCCTACTGTATGACCTTGGTTAAATGATATAGCTTCTCTGTGCTTCAGTTTCCTTATCTGCAAAATGCGATTGATAACAATAGTACGTACCTCACAGAGTACTTGGGAACTTAATTGACAGGACATAAGTAAAGCATTTAAGACACTATGTTAAGTGCTATCCAAGAGAAGCTGCAGCTATGATTTATTGTTGTTATTAATAGTTATTATTCTAAGTCACTCATTGGGATATCTTAAAAAAGTCTTGTCTTTAAACTTAGTTTCCCTAGCTCAAATGCAAAATAATAAAGTCTTCCAATTGCTTCCTCTTTAAGATTCTTATTTCAGAATGGAAGCCAAGAGCTTTCATTACAACTTCTTGGGACCCAGAATTAGCTTATCTAGGGGGTATTTAGATACTACGGAGAAGTCATATTGAGATCAAATATTCTCAAATCCCCTTTATCCAGGGCTGCCTGTTCATTCCCTGATATTTGCATGTACTGGTGCTTGTAATTGGTTGGTAGCATGCTCTGCTTTATTGGAATAGTGTGTTCTTTTAACTGATTGTGTTCTGTGAGAATGGCTTAGCTGCCTTTTCATTAACATTCATGATTCTGTGACACTTCGTTCTCTCCATTGATAGCTTTATGGATGTCTTTTTAATAGAGATTTAATCTTGCCTATAACATTTTAGGCAACGTCTTGGTTATCTACACTGTAACATCTCATTGTTGTGTGCTTATGTTATTAATTCATCATTGTGTACTAATCAAAACAAGTAAGCTCCTGTTTTTAACACCCCATTCTTTGTGGATAACAGTTGATTTGTGGCAGGTTCTAGATGAATTGAATATTATAATTTATGAGTGAAGTTGGTGAGTTTTCCAGAGGGAATAATGAGATTATTGATTAAGTTTTTTTTTGTTTGTTTTTTGAAGGAGATTTAGTAACAGTGTCAGTGAAGAAGTATGAAAGTCTCTCTTTATTTCACTGGTTGGTGTGTGGTTATTTTCCTTTCCCTGCCTGTCTCATTTTCTGTTGCTGTAACAGAGTACCTGAGACTGGGTAATTTATAAAAGGAAGAAGTTCATTTAGCTTGCAATTCTGGAGGCTGGGAAGTCCAAGATGGAGTGGCCTCATCGGGTGAGGGCCTCATGCGGTGTCATAACATGATGGAAAACACTACATGGTGGGAGAACTTGTGGGCGGGGCGGTGCAAAAGAAACAAGCATGAGAGGCTGAGCTTGCTTTATAACAACCTGCTTTCATGGTAACTAACTTACTCCCATGAGATTAACACACTCTCATGAGAAAGACATAAATCCCTCTTCATGATCAAATTACCTCTTCCAGGCCCCACCACCTCCCAACTGTGCCATGATGGCAATCACATTTCAACATGAGTTTCAGAGGGGACAAACCATATTCAAACCATAGCACTGCCTGACATGCTAAGTGTCAACCTTGAAGTAAATCAAGTGAGTTAACAGAAGCAAGTTATCCCAAGATGATTTGTCATGTAGATAGTAAGCAGTTGGACAGCAAAGATTTAATTTTGTATAAATTATGCATATCATCTAAATACCATTTTTTCCCCTGACTTATTTGCTCTGTTTTTTGTCATTCATGGTGGCAGTCACAGAACTTCTACTCAGCACGTGTTGGTCTTCTAGCCTCTCCTCAGACTTTTATTAGCCTTTGCTGTCTTGGATGTGAATTTTGTTCAATATTGTTTGGTAGGTTCTTGATCCTTCCTCATTGTCTCCTCTTTCACACTTTCAAGATGATCTTCCTGTCCTTAGGCAGATAAGACAGGAACTTGGAGCAAAGTGTCTTCTTCTCCTGGTCACTGATTCCTCTGGACTACAATGATGTCTGTTCTAGTAGTGGAATAGGGTTCACTAAATAAGGAATAAACATCCTCAGATATTAAAACTCTGTCGCCTTGCAGATGACTATTATTTTCATTCCCTCAAAGGTCCATCAAAGGACTGGATAATCTTTTTTTTTTTTTAAGAAATGATTTGCTATGTTGCCCAGGCTGGAGTGCAGTGGCTGTTCACGAGTGGTAGTAGTACACTGTAGCCTTGAACTCCTTGCCTCCAGCAGTCTTCTTGCCTCAGCCTCTTGAGTAGCTAGGACTACACGTATGTGCCACCTCGCTCACCTATCAACTGGAGAATCTTTACATTGGCAGCTGTGTTCCCCTATATGCCCATAGGCTGACACTCTCATTCCAGTGAGGTACAGCTTAACTGTCCAGAAGTACGCTATTTTGTGCAAAAGGGGCAGGCTGGGTCCAAGCAAATATCTTCTCTTTGCCATAGAATCACAGAATTTTAGGGTTGTGGGGGGAATGGGGTCATGGAAATAATGTATATTTGGTCCTTCATTTTATTGATGAGAAGAGGAAACTCGTAAGTGGGAAGTATCTTTTCCAAAATGTAAGTTAATGGCAGAACAGAAACCACTTACTAAAAAGTCTTTTTCAATCCTGTGTTACCCCCATGGTGAAATGGAACAAGAAGCAGATAGGTAGAGTAGAAATGGTATTGGGTTTGGAATCTGAAGATGTGGATTTTATGCCCAAGTTTATTGTTAAACAATAGTTATATGATTTGGCATAATTAACTTCCAGCATTTTTGAAATTGTTTTTTATCCGTGGAATGGTGAGTTTGTCAAAGACGCCACCAACCTTCATCTGAAATTTGTTGTGTATTCATATACATTGAATTACAGCATATTGTTATACTTAAAATCTGTTAAAGGTCGTGATTTGATTAAAATGTTGGCTAATATGGAAATATACCATGACCCTATTTTCTTCTCTCCCCTATTTCCTTGAGGTCAGAGGAAATACATTTTTAACTTCATAATTGTATATTCTTATCTACTCTGACAGCTACACCTCAGGGTCTCACCTCTCCTGAAAAGAATTATAATAATTGGGCATTCTGTGACCTTCCTGTCACAATAGATGGGTATTTGAGACTCCAGAAGGATTTTTATTAGTAGTGTTCAACAGTATTTCCCTGTTAAACCCAAGAAAAATAGTTCATAAGACATCTCAACTCAGAGCTGCATCTGAACCTGAGCTGGTATATATTATCATTGTCTTACCAAAAAATTGTATTTGATTATTTGTCAAAAATGTAAAAAAAAAAAAATTACCTCTAAATCCATCACCCAAAGATAACTACTTTAGACATTGCATATACTTAGAGTTGTTAGTCTTTTTAGGCATTGCATATATTTTGACTTTTTAAATGCGTGTTCATAAACATATACATATGTACAAATTTAATGCACAATGTAATTACACATTTTTAAACGGAGTAATACTACATGAACTATTTTAGAATCTGCTCCTTTCATTTAATGATACTTTTTGTTTTTTGGTTCACTCTGCCTTAGCATCTACCTATTTATTGAAATGTGTATTGGGTCACTGTGCCTAATAATGTATCTATTTATTGAAATGTATTTGTGGGTTCGCTGTGCCTCGGCATCTTCTGTACTTACTGAAATGTGTGTGTTGGTTCACTGTGGCTCATCATCTACCTATTTTTTGAGCTGTGTGTGTTGGTTCACCATACCTCAGCATCTATGTATTTATTGAAATGTCTGTTTTGGTTCACTGTGCCTCCACAACTATCTATTGAAATGTCTATGTTGGTTCACTGTGCCTTGGCAAATACTACTTCTTGATCAATTTTTCATGTGGTTAAGTTTTCTTCTACAACATCCTTCTTAATGCCGTCTAGTATTTCTTCTGTGTGGAGCACAATGATTTATTTAAGCCATTATTATTGTACATTTTGAAACCAAAGTACAGTGTCTACATGTAGAATTTCCCCTGTTTGTATCACTTAAATAAGATGTTTCTCTTTAGAATTCTGATGAGTTAGAAGGTAAGATTTCATAGTACAGAAACTAGAAATTGAATCTCTACTGCTTGAGAATCTTGTTGGAGAATTTCCATTTAATTGCTTTTTGTTGTTTAATATCAGTTTCATTAAATTTTCTCTAAATCATTTTGACCTCGCTTAAAATTGGGTCAGTATACATATATAGAGAGTCTATTTTCCCAGGTAGTAGGTTACATGCAAGGTAAGTCATAAGTCTGGGCCCCAAACCACTTACATTTTATTAGTAGAAATAGCAGTATGAATAAGGCAATTACAATAGAATAAATGTGTTGTATGGTAGGGTCTGAAAACTTAAATGCTAACTGAGGCCAAGCACGAGTATGGAGGTCTGGGTGAAAGTTATAGGAATAATTGGAGACTGTGTTCTCCATCTAAATGGATCAGGTGTTATTTAACTCAAACTAAGTTATTAACATGGGAAGTAAAGACCTGGAGTAACTAGGTTCCCTGATCTTTTTAGGAAAAGCTGAAACGAATTTTTTTTTTGAGAAAAACTCCTAATTCTTAAATGTTGGCAGCAGTTATAATTGTTTTTAAACATAGTTCTGTCCAAATAGGAGATGTCTGTGACTCTGCTCTAGCCCATATGCCTAGGTAAAGCTGGCTCTGGGGGCAAGTGGTCAGCAATTTGAGAGTCAGAAAATCCTTCAGAAAGATAAGGCTTTCCTGCATTCATCATTCTGAGGTTAGTTTAAGAATAGGTATAATTTATTTAAAAAAACAAAAACTAAAACAAACAAAAAAAACAAGACTTCAAGTAGGCAATTACTTAAGGGAAAAAGAGGAAAAATGATAGTTTATAACTAGATTTATGCATCTTTAAGCACCGCCCCCCCCAAATGAAATCCTCTTTAAAACCTTCAGTATTCTACATATCACAGAAAGTGCTTGGTAATTCAATGTTATCAGCAGGAATTGTGGCAGGGTTCCTTCCACTGTAGGTAATCAGTAAACATCTTTTCATTGAAATAATAATGGAAGAGTTGGAGACAATTCTGACATCACTTATACTTAAGTGAGGAATGCATTTGAAGTGTGTGTTGAAATATGGATGATAATTCTGGGGGATCTTGGAGATTCACTGAGCCGGAAACAATATAATATATCATGGTAAGAGAATGTTAATACTCATAGCTTCTCTGTTCTGCCTCCTCCAAGTGCTTTTCCTGTTATTCACTTTGTACTGTGAAAAAACTAGACTACCTCTCAGAAGCAAAGGAGCAGCATAAAGTGAACATGAATGCTTCCATGGGTAAATTTGCTGGTATGCACCATTTCCTAGGCCTAGAAGATAGCGACGTTCATCTAATATGTTGCCTTTTTTAAGAAGTTCTTGTTGAGTTGGAATAGACGTAATCTCGCTTGTAGCCATAAAACATTGCAGTTGGTAACTAAAGAACAAGGATTTAAATCAGCTCTAGCTGGCTCCAAAGGTTATGTTCTTTCCCTAGAACCAAACAGAGTTTGACTTCTTTGAGAATTATCTAGCTTCTCCTAGCATTTTGTTTTTTTTGTTACTTTGGTCACTTGGAGGAGAAATGTGACCTGCTGGTGTTGGTTGTCAAGACACACACTTAATAACACTAAGGGGGCAGCCTGTCCTGGGTGCAGTTGAAGCTCCACAGCCAGTGGTGGCACAGGAGTGACAGTACTGTCACCTCCAGACTGTTCTTGACCTCACTTGGCATATTGATCTTCAGCCCTGATCCAATTATGTGGCAGGGTGACATTAGCATTTGTCATCACTCAGCTGCTTTCATTGCTCCTCCCTAAAAAGATTTTGAGGACTCAAAAGTCTCCAAAATAGAGATGACCTATTGATATGCCTGCTAATTAATTCTTTAAAAGCACTTTGACCTCAACTCCATATTTTTTCCTCTGTGCACATTTATGTGGCTTTATGGCTTCCCAATCCCCCAAACAACAAATAATGGCTTTACATATTTTTTTAAAATGAGATGTACTCATTTTATAAAATCCAAGTAACATAGAAAAATATAAAGAAGACAGTTACAAAGCACCTCCAAATCCTACTTGACAGATATAAAATGTTATGATTTGGGGAATATCAGCATCTTCAAATATACAGATAAAAGGATGAATGAGTGGATAGGTAGACAGGCATGAATACTTTTATAACAATGCTAACATGCTTTGCATGCTATTTTAAAGTTTAAAGCTTTACATTTAATAAAATGAAACTGGATAACCTTTTAACTTCTGATTAATTGCATCATAAAAAATTAGGAGGTTGGAGCCATAATGGTATTATAACCATTAGAATGGCTGAAATTAAAACTACTAAAAATACAAGGTTTATATGAGGATATGGAGCAACTGGAACTTTCATACAGTCCTGGTGGAAATGTAAGATGATATAGACCCTATGAGAGAATGTCTCTTATAAAATTAAATTTACCCCTATCTAATGATCTCGTAATTCTGCTGGTATTTATTCAAAAGAAATGAAAACCTATATCAACAAAAAAGTGCAAGATTTGTCAGAACCCATCAAACTGTATACCTAAGATCCGTACTCTTTGTTACATATATCTCAACATAAAAAATTTAAAAGCAAATGAAATTTAGACATTTTAGATATTACATATTGTCTCCCTGTTATGAAACCAGAGAAGATTAACATACTTGTGCTTTCTCCCACCTCCCCTTATGTTGCTTGTGTTATTTTTTTCTTTTTTTCAGGTTTTACAACATTCATCCTCTGATCTGCAATCATAATGCCCCAGTTGTTTAGTCTTAGTTCTATATTTAAATGGATTCGATGCTCACCATTAATCCTTTTGCCACAGTTTTTCCATGTCTGATTATTTATTTTTATTCATTTCTTGTTTATCCAAATTTTCATTGTCACGTCCTTGTTTTTGGTTTGTTTATTCTAAGGAAAGACTCATGGATGTGCTATTTCCTGAGTTTTTATGTGTTTACAGATGCCTGCCTTTTGTTTTTATGCTTGAATTGCAGATTAGCTGGATTTAATATTCTTGGGCCATACCTGTTTCCTTTTTTAAAGACATGTCTTCTGACACTGAATATTATTGTGAAGATATCTGTAGTCAGCTTTTTTTTCTTGTCTTTCTCCCTCTAGTAGATAACTTCCTTTTATATTTGATACTTGAAGTTTTTTTATTCTTTTAAGATCCTAGATCAAAGAACAATTTTTTCTTTCTTATGTTCAAAAACTTCTTCAAGTTATAGCTCGATTTTTTAAAAATTATGTTTAAATTTTTGCTGGTGTTGGAATGTCCTTTTGACCTGTACATTGACTTCTTCCTTTATTCTGGAGAGCTTTTTTTAAATGAGTGTTGTAATTTTCTGTAGTGACTGGTTTTGTTTTGTTTTTTAATATGAACACTTCTGTGTCCAGAACAACAATCATCTTTACGTTTGTTTACCTCAATTCTTCATGTATTACCTTCTCTCTCCTTCCTTTAATTTATTTGTCTTTCCTGCTACACTCAGTGATTATCTCTCTACTCCATGCCATTAATTAGATTTTCACTTCCTCTGCCCCTTGCTATTTCTAATGTGTTTATTAACTACATAATACTATTGTTCTGTTTTCCATGCATTTCCTGATTTCTACAATCTTCCCTTTTGGTCTTTTGTTCTATCTTCTAGTCTTTGGGTCCTTGTTTTATAGAATTCATAGTTTTATGAAGTTTTTATGGAATGTGGCATATTCACCGGAAGTCTTCTTATGTTTCTGGGGTTATGTTTCTTACAGTCTTAGTTTACATATGTCTTTACATGCTAGATTTTTTTTTCTTTTTTTAGTATATTTTTATAATTGTCCTTATTTCATCTCACTCATACGTAGTGGCGGCTACTCTCCACATCATCTGTGTGCTTTGACCACGCAAAAGTGAATTCACTTGATCCTAGTTCTACTTTATCTGGGACTAATTTGTCTTCCAAATCCCCACCTACCATTTAAGGACTGGCTGTTAGCTTTAATGCAGTGCTTTTAATCCAAGGGCATGAGGGTAGGGAGAACTCAGCTGGAATGGAGTACAGTTAGGGGTCCTGGGTCTGGGTTGACCATCTCCGTGTGTCCAGGACTTTCCCAGATGAAGCATGCAAAGTCCCACATCATGAGAAACTTCCTCAGTCCAGAGCATAAAAAGATGGCTGGTTACTCCATCTTTCTCCTTGTGTCTTTTTTGTTTGTTTGTTTTTGTTTTTGTTTTTTTGTTGTTTGTTTTTTTGAGACTGAGTCATTTTTTCTGTCTCCCAGGCTGGTGTGCAGTGGCAAGATCTTGGCCCACTGCAACCTCTGCCTCCCGGGTTCAAGCAGTTCTCCTACCTCAGCCTCCTGAGTAGCTGGGATTACAGGTGCATGCCACCACACCCAGCTAATTTTTGTGTTTTTAGTAGGGATGGGGTTTCACCATGATGCCCAGGCTGGTCTCAAACTCCTGGCCTCAAGCGATCCACCCGCCTTGGCCTGCCAAAGTGTGGGATTACAAGCGGGAGCCACCGCATCTGGCCAAAGTTTTCTGAATACCCTAGGCCCCTGCCCACTCCATGCAGCCATGTATGGTTCAGCTTGACTCCGACTCTGCTTAGTATCTTGGAATGTGATCAGGGTGCCTTGGTACATACGAGTCTAGTCTCAAGGATTGTTTCTTTCTTTATAACTTTCTATTTCAATTTAGCTTCTCCAGTTTAGAGAATTTAAGTGAGGATGTTCAGGGTTTAGTCAGCTGATCCTATTTCCTCATTACCATGTGTGGGGCAGAGGACATGGGCCCAATTCTGAGCCATGCTAGAGTTTTATTCCTTTCCTCCACCTGCCACTTTTCAAAAAATAACATATAGTTAGTGTCCTTTTCTTGCTTAGTTCCTTTAAAAATATATTTAAAAATTTTTATTAGCCATTTGAAGAAGCAGATTCAGGAATTGTATTTGATTCCATTATGGTTACCTGGTTCATTGTAAAACTGTGGTTATCTCAGTCAGTCAGATGATTTAGCCTTGTATATCGTCTCTTTCTCCTTCCATCCTGCCCTCAAAATGCACACATGAACAGCTCTCTCTGTATTTCCCATATGAGTATGCAAGTGAAAGCATTAGGTTTGAGAGAGCTGAGAGCAAAAACTCAATCAAAAGCACAATAGATTAGCCCATGAATTGAAAATGTGCTCCTTTCTTGCAGGATTTGTAAGTTTAGATGCTATCATTTGAGAACTCTTATTTCTAGGTATTGCTTCAGATTGAGCACTATATTTCACATGGAAACATTAATGGTGATGTGGCTTTTATGCTGAGCTTACTAGTTCTCTTAAGACTTATTTCTTTAAGAATAAATATTAGGATTCTTCAACAGGGATGTAGTGGCTCAGATTTCCAAGGACTGTGTTACTTGGGGCAATGAGTGTGCATGTTGGAAAACTAGTGCCAGCTCTCTCCATCCGTCTCCTTAGCAGAACTGTTTTAGTAATCTTGTGACCGTGAAAGCTGGTCAAGCAGTCATAACCCATGAAGTCAAGAAAGGTAAGCACAGTCCTAACTGAAAAGGTCAGGAAAACAGTGATACAGCCTAAACGAGGGTAAGGTTTGAGTTTTGAATGAAAGTGAGAAATCATTGCAAATAAAATTCAGAAAGTAATTTAGGGCACACCTTGAAAAGTATTGCTGAATTCATTAGCAGGATGTAGCATGTGCTATTAGAATAAAAGTCATTTACTGCTACTCTCCCTGAAGAGGGATTTTTGCTTGGTTTTATTTTGCTTTTTGTAGTGGGGTTGGGAGTATTCAAAAATCCACATAAATTTGAAGTTTTATGCTTTTTCACCTTTCTCTTCTTTAAGCCTCAAACAGTAGGTAATAGCAAGAAAAATGATTATTTTTATATTTGTTTTTGTTAGCCCATTTTTTTTCTACTCTAGAACAATGAAGAAGTTTGGCCTATTTTTAGATTATGATGCATCTGTCTGCATATTATATTTCACTTGGAATTATTTGCTTTATATTGAGCTTTTCAGAAATATGTGCAGTATATAAATTGGAAATTTTAAAATATACTGTATCTCTTACTAGATTGTTTGCTTACTCAGATTATTGCTAAAATTAGCAGATATATTTAGTGATTGAAGTCAGAAGTTATTACAATGAGCTTTATTTTATTTACATTTGTTAGCTAAATTAATTAGCACTTTAATGCCTGTTTTCCCCTTTAGGAATGTTGTAAAAAGATCATTTTTTCTTTCCTCAGAGGTTAGAATGTCTTTTTTGTCATGGAAAGTAAAATATATTAGAGAAAATTTTTCAGTGGATGCTTCAATGTTAATTTGAAGCTAGAATAAAAGGTAGTACATTTATTTTCACCTCTTTCCTATCCCTCCACCTTTTTAAGGCAAGTGTGGGGCTTTGGGGAAAATGAGCCAATAAAGATAAACAACAGAGAATCACAAGGATATGGCTGGAAATAAAATCTGGCCTACTTTTCAGCAATTTCTTGCTCTTCTATATGGTGTTCACATCATGCATGGGAAACTGACTTCTACACATTGTTGTGTAGGGAGGAATTCACAATAAGACAGATCCTTCATTGGTTCCTTACAACAAATACCAAAATACAAAAAGGCCCTTTTTAAAAATAAAGCAAGCAGCCTGAGAAATGGAAGCCAAGGACAGCGTTTATGTGAAACATCATTATAGTGATATGTGAAAGGTTTTCCTAGAAATCTAATCCATTTATTTGTATAAATAGCTTCTTAATTTAATTTGTAGTTGATAGCCATGCACTTCGGATTTCCAATTTAAAATCAGCAGCACCTTATACCTAATTAGTTATCAAACATTTTAGTTGAAGTTGGCACAGAACTTTTTTAGTTTCTGTGTTTGAGTAGATATTTTTGTATATTTTCTTCCTAAATATTTCATAATGTTAATGCAGTTGAGGTTGGGTCAGAATAACAAAATACTGACTTTTCCTCCAAGATGATGTACACGTTGTCACCCATCACATTTTTCTTGCTATCAAAATTTTCTAAGCTTGCTATGACCTACTTAAGGGTCTTATGACAAGATTAAAAATTCTGGGGAATTTTGTTCCGCAGACGGCAGTGGATTCAGCGCTTTTACTTGTATTTTCCAGCTTTGTTCCTATGGAGATAATGGCCAGTCTTGTCATGCAAACCCACTGCCTTCTTTTTTTGGTAGACATGCTTTTTGTTTTGACTCCCAGGAAGCAATACCATTTGAATTGTTTGTTGGACTTTGTAATGTACCATGCCTGTATCTTTCAGTATTTCATCAGGAGACACTTTATTGACATGTTCACCTCACTGTAATTCTGGTTTGTCAGCATTTCTCTTATAAATCTGTATATTTCAGGGGTTCATTTAATAGTTTTAAGAATGTTCTAGAGTAAAGCAAGCACTTCTCCTGTGGCAATAAGATTAATTTGAAGAGGCTTGAAGTGATGAAATACACATAGCAAATTCACCTTGAAAAAAGCCAATTGATGAACTGCAGCTCAAGAGAGAGAAAAGAAAGAGTGGTGGGGAGTGAGGGAAGAGGCTCGAACTTGATTAAAGGTTAGGAATCAGTGCACACAATGAAAGGTTGTAAGAACTGGACCTGGTTTTCTTTCTGAGAAGTCTGTAGGAAGATATGATCAGTTTTTAATACTATAAAGCTTATATGAAGAAGGACAGATAAGAGGGAGGGAAGGGAGGAAGGAAAAAAGGAAAAGAAAACTGTGAAGATAAGAAAGTGGAATTAAGGTTTCCTAAAGAAACAACAACAAAAGTCTCTGGTGTCTCACCTTCACCAGGTGAGAGAGGGATGCTCAACTCCACTGAAACCCAGCAGACAAGACAGGGAGTGGAACGACTATGTGAAGGATGTCTCAGTTGGGTAGGCAATGCACTGGGCTGAAAGCCCTCCTTATTTGCTAGGTATCTGAACCAACCCCTCTTTCCACATCCTTGGATGCAGTGTCATCCTTTCTTGCTTTTTTGTGATTGCTAGTGTCTGCTTCTTTGACCTAGTAGTTAATAGGTAATGGTAGTATGATGCTCCTGCTATTTGTGTAATCTTCCTGCTGTTTTTCCCTCTGCCCTATTCTGACTGGTGGTACTATGTGAAGAGGACCGACAGGCACAGTTTCACCATGGTACACTGCAAATCACAAGAGAACATGGACCAGTGATTTCTGCCTTAAAAGGCATCATCCTTGTCCTACGTCGCACCTCTTCCTGAGTATTTGCCATAGATTGTGGCCAGTGCTTTTACAAATGACAGTTCCCCAAAATTCAAACTTGCTTTTAAAAAGTTCATGAACTGAGAAATCTGAGGAGCTGACTTTGACTATTGCTACAGCACCTGTTGGGTCCACGAGTTCACTGTATCATCACAGCTCTCTTCATCCTTCTGTAAAGACTTCTTCTAGCAAGCTTTATCCATGTGGCTCTAGCCTTTCATCTGTCTCAGAGCTCAAAGTCCCAAAAGTTGAAAGGTCTTTCGCACCATCTCTGGTTAAAGTTTCAAGGAAGAGTCTGTTAAGACTTTTCTCATTGCCCAAATGAGAGGGTGTAGAATGTGTGGGGCCTGTAACCCTCAAACTATAGGAAATAAATATAATATTAGAAAAGATGAAAGGCAAGGTGCACCAACAGTATATGTTCACTACAGCCACCTTGCTCCTGTTTCATGATTTTTGTAGTTTCATTGTGGTTTAGAAATACTTGAAGGATGTTAACCCACTATTTAGCTGCATTAATTGAGGCAGCACTAACACAGCCAAGTGGGTTCTTCATAGTTGACTTTGAACAGGAATTTTGTTTGTACAGTTGAATGTATGTCTCAGATTTGAGCATTTGCTGTTCAAATCCAACGTGAATGCCTCTCCCACCCCTTTTCTCAGTCTTGAGGTGTGTTCTTCTTAGAAAACAGATTCCTGTATGCTTGCTGTTACACTCCCAAATGCTAGTTTAGGATTAAAAGGTCATCTTTTCTGTAAGATCCTGATCCTCTATATTGTTCAGTAGGAATCTGCAGCCAGCATTTCAATTGGAGATGTGACATGCCAGTAGCGGAGTTCTTGATACCATGAAGTTTTTCCCGCAAATGTAATGGTTCTCCTATGGAACTGCTTTCTTCTGTTAAGAAAGCAAATTCAAGTCCTTTTGAATCAGAAAGTTACATTTGCAATGATTCAGACATTCAGATCTTTTCTGAAATATTATAGCTATTTAATTGTCATGAATATTCAGAAAAACAATGAATCATGATACTGTTTCATTTTAGCTGTATTTTGCACAAATGATTTATTTCTGTGATGCATCAGTAGTTTATACTTCTACTTCCAAGAATTAAGTGGCCTCAGATTGTTTCGAATTAGTATCTTCTTCTGTCGACACACGCAAACAAACCACCTGGTGAGTGCAATTACCGTCTCCATTAACACTGCTGTCTGTTGGAACTAATGAATTTCCATGTAAGTTCAAGAGTGACTGCTGGCTGACATTTTCGATTATTCAACACAGTGACAAGTTCTGTCCTTTAAATTAGCATGGAAGTTCAAGGGTTACTAACAGTTCTCATCCAACCTCAATTTGACTTTGCAAAAGATGTTGCAAACATCAATTGTTGGTCTTATGCTGCAAATGGATGGTAACATTTTATGAATTATTTTTTCCCCATTTTATTTTCCTCCCTTTGAGGCTGTTTAGGATTTTCATTTTTATAAAACAGTTTAATATCCAGAACCTACCTGAAAGAAGCAATTCTATGATGTATAATTTGAGAGGTTAAAAACATTCTTTCTTCTCTAGGGTTGCCAGGAGACTCAGATATGCTGGGGTGGGAAGAGTGGATGTGCAGTCTTCACATGGAAGGTTTCATTGAGATTTTGTTTTCTCGGAGTGGTCATCCAGCCTTTCTGTACTTGCACATTCACAATAATTAACTTATCAGGATGTGTTGGATCCAGTGGACCCCAGTGATGGAGCACAGAACCAAGGAATGAGCGGGCACATTTCAGAGCTGGGTGCCACCAACTAAGTGATGGATTTTTCAAGTGCAGCTGGAAGGGGTCAGATACTGAGAAACAGAAGAAGAAAACCTCAAAATTGTACCTTACTTGCAAAATAATATTGCAAGACAAGCACTACTGGGTATCTGATTTATATTTGAGGTAGACAGTAGGAAAGTTCTAGCCACAGCATTAATTATTATGTTTAAATAATTAGAGAGTGGTCTAAAAAATAATCAGGACCATGCGAGCAGGTTTGAGCAGTGGGATGATTCAGTGAGAAATGCTTGTTGTCAAATGCTGAGAAAGAAAAGGACAAAGGGAACCCAGTGAGGCAATTAGAGACTTTTTGTAGCAAGACTGAGACATCAGCAACCTGTGCTCAGTTTTCAGTGCAGCTGACTGTATTAGAGAGCAGAGCACTGCTATCTTGCTGTGTAGATGATGATGAGAAGTGTTCATTCGTCTCTGAGTTTCCATTTTACTTGATCCAAGTTGTTGTGAAAGTTTTCCTTTGGAGTTGAAGTTTCTCGTATTTGATAATTCTTAAAGAGACTAGCGAGATCGTTTTAAGTTATTATCCGGCAATTACAATTCAGCCATTTCATTGGGCTGATAAACCTTTAGTGCTGAGATTATGCTAGTGAGATGATGTAGTTCTGTGTTTGCAACAGTGGGGTAGCGGTTTTCAAACAAATATTGATAGGTCCTTTTGATGCAACGTCTGATCTCCATTCTGCCAACAAAATACTTTCCCTTTAGGAATAGGAATATATATTCTCAGAGCAATATGTAAGGAAGATATAAGAAACCATTTCTTATCTTTGCTTTTTTTTACCTATTAGATTCTCAGCCCTCAGAGGGCTTGGATTTTGAGCATATTAACATATTCCTTTGTTGGAGCCTTCCTCAGATTAATCTTTTTAAAAAGTCGATTTACCACTTCCCATTGCCTTCTCATCCCTCTGGGACCTGTACTTCATGCTCTAGTGAGACTTAGCTACCACTAACTCCCTAGATGACTTGGTATTCCTTTCCTTTCTCTCTTGCTATCCTTTTCCTCATTTAAAACTCAAGTTCAGGGCGATCTTTGTCATGGAGCTTTATTGTCTCCCAGATGTATCGTTAATCCTGTTCTATGCACTGCTCTGTACTCACCTTTAGCTCTGTCCTTCTCAAATGGAATGGTAACTCACTGGTTTCATGGCTCTCTCCTTCACTAGAACTGTGAGTTCAGAGAAAAGATTATGATTTACCCGCCTTGTCTCAGCTTCTTTTCTTGGTATTCAAATCAGTACTTAAGAAATGATGTTGAAGGAAATTGTGTTTGGAGAAGGACGTCAAATAAACATTTGAAAAATAAACCCAGTCCCTTTCTTTTTTTCTATTTTTCTGAGCCTGTGCCTTGATGGCTCTGTACAATCAAAGCTCTTTGGTACAGCCCAGTTTCTTAGCAGGTGAGTCTTCCACTTATTTTAAGTTCATTAAATCTGCTTTGACCAAAATAACAAAAGCCAAATGTGCTAATATGTATCATTTGCCTATCAGTTTGGTGTAAACGATATTTTTATTAGTTAATTGAAATTAACTAAAAACATGAGTAAAGGACTGGGCAAGGTGGTTCACGCCTGTAATCCCAGCACTTTGGGAGGCCGAGGCAGGTGGATCACCCGAGGCCAGGAGTTCGAGACCAGCCTGGCCAACGTGGTGAAACCCTGTCTCTACTAAAAATACAAAAATTAACCGGGTGTGGTGGTGCACACCTGTAATCCCAGCTACTTGGGAGGCTGAGGCAGGAGAATCTCTTGAACCTGGGAGGCGGAGGTTTCAGTGAGACTAGATCACACCACTGCACTCCAGCCTGGGCAACAAAGCAAGACTCTCTCTCAAAAACAAGAAAACAAAACAAAAAAAGGAGTAAGGAAAGGTAGCCTGTCTCTATACACAGTTCCTTTTTCTGGACCTAGAGGCTTGAGACTTTAGAATTCTACAAGAGTCTCAGATTTCTCCAATGTATTTGTGAGGTTGAATTATGTTATTATTTATCCTTTTTAATAGTTGTCCCAAATGATAAGGTACCATTGAGTAGCAAATGAGTTCATCCAAGCTCAATATGTCCTTACCTGGCCCAGCTGAGCAACATTTTCTGTTTACAGCAGAAGACCGACCTCCCATCTCCAGTCACTTTCAGTCATTTCCACTCTCTTTAATTTGAACTTTTGTTGCATTTCCAATGGAAGTTCAAAGTGCCCTTGAAGTGAGGTGACCAGGAGAGTAATAGGCAAGGGAATGGAAGTTGGAGAGGAGTGGAAAACTCTTTCTGTAAATGGTTCGATAGTATATGTCGTAGGCTTTGGGGGCCATATAATCTCTGTTCCAACCACACCACTCTGTCATTATAGTGCAAAATCAGGCATAGACAGTAGATCAATGAATGAATGTAGTTATCTTTCAATAAAACTTTGTGGACACTGAAATTTGAATTTTATATAATTTTTACATGTCACAAAATATTACTCTTTTAAAATTTTATCTAAGGATTTACAAATATAAAAGCCTTTCTTGGCCCACAGGCCTTACAAAAATAGGTGGCAGACTGGATGTAGCTGGTAGGCTGTTATTTGTTGACCCTGTTGTAGGGCAGCGGTCCCCAACATTTTTGGCACCGGGGACCAGTTCTGTGGAAGACAATTTTTCCACAGACAAGGGTGGGTGGGGGGGATGTTTCAGGATGAACTGTTCCACCTCAGATCATCAGCCATTAGGGCATTCAATTTTCAAAAGGAGCTTGCAACCTAGATCCCTCGCATATGCAGTTCACAGTAGGGTTTACACTCCTTTGAGAATCCATTGCCACTGCTAATCGGACAGGAGGCGGAGCTCAGACAGTAATGCTCATCCACTTGCTACTCACCTTCTGCTGTGCAGCTGGGTTCCTAACAGGCCAAGGAATGGTACTGGTCCATGGCCTGGGGGCTGGGGACCCCTGTTGTAGGGGACAGGTGTATGAGGCCCTTATTAAGCTCTCCTATGTGTTTGATGATATACTAGTGTTAGAGTTCTGGGAACTCAAAGTTTAGTGGAAGAGTCTGTTGCTTGTGCAGATAGAGAGGTGACTGCAATGAGAGGGGTTTGCATTGGGTATCATGGGAGTTCTAAGGTGGAGCCCAGGGGTTGGGGGAGTTAGCTGTATGCTTGTGTAGAAGTAGCCAGGGAAGGCTTTCTGGTGGAGGGGACACCCTCTTAGTTGAATCTAAAATGATCAAACAGTGAATGGGGCTGTTCTCAGCAGAAGGAAACACATGAGCAACCTGGAGTTAGGAAGCAGCATTATGAGTGATAGGAGCTACAAGGATCTGGTGTTGCTGATAAAGAAAATGAAAGATAGTGAGAGATGAGGCCCCAATTAAGGCAGGCAGCTGGGCCAGGCCACAGAGGGTTAGCACTTGATTTCATTAGTCTTGAGGCTCCATTGAAGGGTTTGATGTGAGAGGAATATGATTGACTTCGTTTGGATAGGTCATACCGGCACCTGAATAGAGGAGGCATCAGAGGGGCTGAGGCAGGAGCTATCATTAGGGTGGCTGAAAAAGGAACTTATCACATTGATAGAGTTGGCTGTCCTCTCCCTGGCCAGTCAGCAGTTTAAACTAAGACCAGAAGGGCAAGAAGTCTCATAGGTCTCCCTGCTAAAATAGCTCAGGTGCACAGTGAGTAGCTACTCTAACCCACAGTATAAATTGGAAGCTGGGTCTGTTGTATTCCTTGTCCTCAACCAGGGTATCTTGGAGCTTGTGGTGATTTCCCTTGCATAGAGCCTAATTGGAAGCTCAGTGAGAGCTTAGAGAACTCAATGAAAATGAGGTAGAAAAGGCAGCTTTTAATTATTATTATTATTATCACTGAATCCCTAGCACCCAGCATGATGCTGGCATATGGTGGATGCTGAGTGAATATTGAGGATTTGGCTTATGTCAGCATTTGGAAGACATCTGTACTATCATCAATGTCACTAAATACTTTAGGTTGGTCTTCAACATTTCTGTTGATTAGTGCTTTCTCAATGACCAGCTGTGTTATGCAAACTAAGTTTCTTAACTTGGAAATTTGGTTATTTTGTGAGTGTATTTAGTAGCATGAAATAATGAGAAAGAAGTTGTCCTTTCCTGTGAAGTTCTGTAGCTTAGAATATAAAAGGTAAGACATTTAGTTCAGAAAGGTTTGTATTACTTTGTTAATTATACATTATGCATAACCAAGAATAGGCCTTGGTAGCATTGTTCATTAGAGCCCCAAATTTGAAAATAACCAATGTCTGTCAGTATACAATGAAGAAAGAAATTGTGTTATTTTGAGGAGAGGTATGACATGATCTACCTTAAGTTTTAGAAGAATCACTCTGGCTCTCAGTGGAGAATTGACTGAAGTCAAGGTTTCTGAAGCAGGAAGAGCTTTAGAAGGCTGTTGATTATCCAGGCTACCCATGATGGTAATTTGACTAGGTTGGCGTTGGTGTAAGGGGCAAGAAATGGCCAGATATATACTTTACAAGTACAGGAGAGTATTTGTTGATGGGTTGGGTAAAGGATGTAAGAGAAAGGAGGCAAGAAAGGAAGTAAAGGACTTTTGGCCTGAGCAGCCGGAAGAATGCCTTGACCATTTACTGGGATGGAGGGCTAACAATAGAACAGATTTTGGATTGTGAGTTGAGTAGGGTGGGACAGTTCAGGAGTTCGGTTTAATAGAGGTATTAAATAAGAAGTTGAATATACTAAGTATACTAATCTGGTGTTCAAGGGAAAAGCCCCAACTAGAAATATCAATGTGGGAGTCTCAGCGTTTAGATGATATTTAAAGCCTGAGATGATATTTAAAGGCTGAGACAGGCCCCGTGTGATGCTTGAATTATTCAGTATAATCTTTACATTTTTAAGGCAGATTGATGATTTTTATTAAGTCATTTTATGTGAAAATTGAAAGCATTGCATCCTTGTATCGCCTCAAAGATGCATACATAAATAGTCTTTCTTGAAAAACAAGTGGAGATGAAAAACAGAATTCACGTATACACAATAAACATTTTCTTGCCACGGCAAGCCATGAACAAAGCAGTTTAGGAAGGACACGCATTGAACAGCATTTATGACTGATAAGGAAAAGAGACATGTTTCTGTACTGCGTCACTCAGTCTGCTGGCTGGCAGTAATGTGAAATATCAAAGTTTTATTTTTTTAAATGACATGAAAAGAGCTAGAATATAGATTAAAGAGTAAGTATGTTTTTGAAAATAATTTTTGTTGATTTCTAAAAGACATACAATGAATTGATGAGGATTTTCTTTATCGATTTTCAAGTTGCAGAAATAATGCTGCACAAGGTATGCATCCCCTTTCCAGGGACGGAGCACAAAATGCCTGTTTGCCTGTTTCTCTTTCATTAGTATTCTAGTGGTTGGATTCCAAAGACAGAGTTTTTAAAAACAAACAAACAAACAAAAGTCCATCAATATTACTGATTTAAAAAATAGTAGAAAGGCTAATAACCTAAAACCTCTGGTCTCTGATCCGGAAGGCATGATGTCATCTAATGTTGTGCTTTCTTCCTGAGCTTTTGCTCCATGAGAAGCAAAGGATGTGTTTTTATGAGGGGGAGTGTAACTTTGCTCTGTCACCCTGTCTGGTTGCCTTGGATGCTCTTTACAACTTGAATAGGAGTAAACACCAAATCTTAAGGGTTTAAGAAACAGAGGCTTTTGCCAAAGCTCTCTGCATTAACTCAGCACCAAGTTCAGGTACATCTCACAGCTTCAGTGCTTCTCCCTACACAGGCTTCCCTCAGCTTTGTAGAGCAACTGTGGAAATCATTCATGAAGGATATGTAGAACAGGCTTCTCAGCCAGAGACAGTGCCTCATGCTTGTAATCCCAGCACTTTAGGAGGCCGAGGTGGGTGAATCATGTGGGTCAGGAGTTGAAGACCAGCCTAGCCAGCATGGTGAAATGCCATTCTCTACTAAAAATACAAAAATTAGCTGAGCGTGGTGATGGGCACCTGTAATCCCAGCTACTCGGGAAACTGAGGCAGGAGAATCGCTGAAAAATCGCTTGAACCTTGGAGGTGGAAGTTGCAGTGAGCCAAGACCACACCACTGCACTCCAGCATGGGCAACAGAGTAAGACTCCATCTCAAAAATAAAAAAAGAAGAAAGGCTCCTCTTTGACTGAAGTGGTACTTGAATTTTGGGGGCAATTTGCAGGACTTTGGCTTCCTTAGCAGGAAATTGCAGCTCAGGAACCAGAGTTTGGATGTTAAGAAAATAAGCATTTCATTAGAAACATTTACTGTTGCTAACTACTTGCCAGGTGATTATAGGAGTAGTCAAAGAAATGGTCAACATTGACAGCTCACGTGCCTTTGCTGCCCAGGTATGCCCATCACTGTGCTGAACACCATCCATGTTCTCCATGGGACTCATTCCATTCCCACAGAACTCTGGGAGGCAAATACTGTTATTACCCCAATTTTACAGTCTGAGGAAACTGAAGCACAGCACGGTTAATAGCTGGCTGGGGTCACATGGTTAATAAGTAGCAGGAATGGGATTTGAACCCACCTAGGCAGAAGCCTGAGTCATGCTCCTCACCACTGCTCTGTGCCTGCTCCCCTCTCAAGGAGCAGTAATTACAGCTGGGACAGCCATCAGCTGGTCAGGGCGGAACCCTCTCCCGTACCACCATCGAGCTTTGTGACCTTTGGCAAACTGCTTCTCTTGTCTGGGCCCAGCTTTCCTTGTCTATAAAATACAGATAAGAATACCTACTGCAGAGAGTTGCTGTGAGGAGTGCTTGTACTGAGTTTGTGAATACTTCTGGCTCAGTACATAGAGTGGTACTGAGGTCTGCGGTAGATGTTTAGTAAACATTGAGTAAGTGATTATACTGTGCTAAACACATACCACAGCATCTCCTGGGGGGAACTGGATAGGGACAGAGGAGATTGCATGTGAAGGGGAAAAGGTAAACCTTTCTGTTCTAGGTATTTCTCACACTGTCCTGACACAGAATATAGTGCCATGTTAATGTCCCTGCTCATGGTTAGTGGCCTTTTGCAGTTTACAATTTTGATATTAATTGGAAGCATCACTAATCATATGCATGTGTTTTCAACATAGCATTTAGTATGCCCTTCACATGATATCGGGCTTTCTGGGGTTTGTACTGGGCCTGTGCTGTAGTCTGTTAGTGGTGGAGATCAGCTGGCTCATGAAAACTGGGAAAGCAGGGCGAAGAAACTCTGGAAGAACCCATAGACGGGGCCTTGATCCTTTTTGTGTATAGTTGTGTTTGACAGCTGTGAATGGTTTGGGAACCCTCTGAGGAAATATTAGACTAGAACTCCCCTTGCAATAAATAAATTAAAAGACATAAACTTGAAGGAAGCTGTTGAAAGATGGGGAAAATTAGCTTCAGAGGAGACATGAGAGAATTCATGGAAATGATGGGTCCTTTCTGGATGAAATACTGTGCTTCAGCTGGTGCTCAGATTCATGGAGTGGATCCATCTGACTTGCCCATGGGAAGGCGTTAGACTTCCTCCTGCACTATAAGTGGCCTCAGGAATTTTTATTCCACTTTATGTGTAGAGCTATGGATGAAATTCAAGTATCACTTCTTTTCTGAACTAGTCAAAGGATAAATAGGTATTGTTTTCTATTTACTTTCATTTGTATCTACCCCTTTTCTTCACCTAGGTGTAGGCCCTTTGAGAACAGATAGCTAGTCTCCTATATAGATGAAACATTTCGTATCTCTGGTATTTACCTCATCTATATAAAACACAGCTAAGAACTAACAAGTTTCTGAACTAGCAAAACAGATTTGCCAAAGTGTGCTAAAGCTCCTCATATTCATTGGTAGCATTTTATTGATTTTTTTTTTTATGCTTAAATATAAAAGGCTGATTTCTGGAGCAAAATAGTTTAGAAGAGAAAAATCGTAATGGCTTTCTGCATCAGCTTTTGTCCTCTGTGTACTGTCTAGCGTTTGTCCCCCAGCAGGGCTGGACATGATAATGGGCCATCTCCCATCCTTACTGGCCTCCACCTTCGTTCCAGCTGCTGTTGTTGACCCTCCAGAACTCTGGGGAGAAATGGGCAGGAAAATGAAGTACAAATACTTGGATAAGTATAGAGATATTTAAGGAGAAATTCCAAATGAAATTTGGATTAGATCATGTATTAGGATTAGATCATGTTTTACCAGAGTTTTGATGGTGACAGAACATGAAAGAAACATCTGAAGCCAGGCCATTGTGATTAGCAGTGACCACACCTTTTCATTATATTCTAGCTCCCTGAAAAGCCCACCTTTAGTTTACTTATTAAATTTCCTTAATTTTTTTTTCTTTTAGGGTACCAGTGACTCTTTGGCATAGAAAGCAAAGTCAGTTTTGGCCTATCTTCTGTGCCACATGGTCTTGCAGTGCTCTCAGGTTTCAGTTTCTGAAGGTATGATCATTTAGTCAGAGACTAGTCTTCAAACATGATTGACATTTCCCCTTTTCCCAAAACAAATGTAAATTCTAAAATTGGCTTTTCATGAGGCCAGTCGGGATAAGCTACAGACTACATGAAGGGCATTAAGTGTTCAGACTGATATTTGTTTTGTTTTGTTTTATGCTTTAACAAGCAAAAGGACCTGCCATTAGCTTGATGTAAGTTATTTCTAGCAGGACCAAACTAGATTTTGGAAAACTGACAGAGTGATCTATTATTTCTACACATGTATGAGGATAAAAAAGGTTCAGTCTTGTGGCAAAGAAAGGAAAATATTAGCTCTTAACTCATCTGTTTTGAGGAGATCTTGGTTAGCCTGTCCTGTTTGCTTATTGTGTCAGAACTCAGGTGCTGAGCAGGTGGTGATTGAGAAACAGTCAGTACTTTTATATACCTGTCACACAGCTTCAAATACAATATAGGGAAGTTTTTCTGCATAATGCTGGGTATTTTTAATTCTGCAGCTCCAGTTGTAAATTGGGATTTTCTGCCATAATATGACTTACTTCTAGACTTAACTCCTAGGTAAGCAAACAAGTTGACTTTCCTGCTTGCCTGTGTTTTTAGGAAGAACTCACAGCAAAATGCAGAAATTTTTTTAAGACTTCATCCTTTAGTAGGCAAATCTGCTATTCTGGATTTATCAAAAAGTTTAAAAATTGAACATTTAGTATACAAAAAGACCTTAAAACTCAGTTATTTAAAAAGTTTTCAAAAAGTATCTTAATTTTTTAATTGTATTTCCTTTAGCTGTAAGAGGTAAAGATAGGAAAGATAGCAGGGATATTTATTTATTTATATTTGAATTTTACCAGAAGCTGATAAACTCAGAATTTTTAAGCATATTATTTTGGGGTCTTGATGGCCTGTGGTCAGTGTTTTGATCCATTCACTTAGATTTAGAAATAGCTAAATTATTCATTTATATAGGTTGCTTTTTAACTTCCAGAATTCACTAAAGCTATATTCATATTAACCCATATTATTAATAGTGAAACTATTAGTAAATTGGTAATATAAGATACAAATATTTGTTAGTAATAACAAATAGCTATTAGCAGAGGCTATAAAATAAGATAGTTCTTAATTACAGTCATTAGTAAAAGGAGAAAAAGTCGTATCTTATATGTACTTTTCATGCAGGTATACCTTCTTCTAGACATACTTAGGAATTTGAGCTCTTGATTCTTCTTTTTGTTAATGGAAATTATCTATGAATTCCTGCACACCTAGGGAAGACTATGTCTCATCCTCAATTTAATTTTTGAATGTTGAGCATATTTTTGGAAGTTTTAGATTGTCTTCCAAAAAATAAAATTCTTTGAATTGTTTAAAATTCTTCTTTGAATCTTCTTATCTTTGGGAACTTGTTATTTCGCTTCGCATTGGCTGGATTGCAATGTTAAGGGTACCCAGTTTGTATGTGAGCACCAAGGGCATGCACATTGTCAGATTTAGTTCATGGACAGGCCAAGTCACCTCTGTTGATGGTCAGAAAAATAAAAACAAAAGCAAAATTATCATTTGAACCAAAGAACTGCAGTAGATGGATTGTTCCTAATTAACCTATTGTGAAATCAGTGACTGCTTTTGGCCCTAATACCAGACCTGTTGTTTGTTTTTGAAGATATTTTGGAGAATTTATCTCATTTGTTTGGCAAGTTTCATAGCAGAGCGCAAAGGAGAAATATTTCTAAAGATTTTAACCCTAGCTAAGCATGAGGATTTTGATTTCCGTGAAAAAATGGGGGCGGGGGCAGGGGGGTGGTGGTGGTGTAGGGAGTTTTTTTTTTAAAGTTTCTTTTAAATAGTGTAGCTTTTTGCAAACAAAGACAACCCAGATTTCAATTATTGTAGACAGCATCTGAAATCAATAGTTAGCTGAAATTTACAGTGGGAAGAAAGGGGTGGAAAGCAACTGCTTCATTAGCTTATAAAATTGGAAGAGCAGAAGAACAGAGGGCATGATTCTCAGGGGAGCCTGGTGCCTTCTAAAAACCCTGAGGAAGAATTTAAAAGTTAATTTATAATTGATAAGTGCTGAGTTGGTAATGTTCATTTTTTTCCTGATTCCCCAATTTGGCTATTAGAGTTTCATGAATTATGCCTTAACTTGTCATTAAAATCTCTATGATAAACAAGCAGCATTTTTTCCCTTAATATCTTTTCATTTTAAAAATAGTCATTAAGAGGAAGCAGAAAGGCTTCATAGAGAATTTGTAAAGTGGAAATAACAGTTTTATTAGTTTCCTAGATAACGTAAGCCACATGAATACCAGGTTTACACGTACTGTACGTAGAATGGTGTGAGAGTTCCTATAAGGCATTTCTAGTCCCAATACTGTGCAAGTCTGAAGAGTGGCTGACCTGGGCTCAACCCAGATCCCAGAAGACATGAGTGTTCATTCCCTTAACTCCCATTGGTCAGGTAGCTACTATGTTTTCCATAAGGGGTGGGATAGGGTGTGGTTGAGAGATTGGTGTTCTCAGTGCAGCTACATTCCCTTGGGGAAAAGAGAAATGATGGAAGAAAGCAAGGTGTGTTCATAATTATCCAATCTCTCCTGGGGCATGTGAACAGTATGGATGGATCACCAGGTTGTGGCAAAGTTGGGGTGAGGCTTTTCAGGAATCAAGGTTTTCTAGGAGGCCAGGAGGAGAAACACGGTATTGAGGAGGAGTCAGCTCATGTTCATTCTGTCTCTACCTCTGCCAAGACCGCTCTACCTCTCCCATGCTATACTGCCTCTACTATGTATAAATCCCTCCCATCACCCAATTTTCATTACGTGTGGAATTATTATTTCAGTTGTTTCATCGATTAAGGCTATTATGAGGTAGCTTCAGAATCTAGTTACTGATTCCAAATAGCCAACTTTATAACATTTCCAAAATGTAAATCCTTTGTAAAGATGCTCACTGTAGTTTGTAGCCAGTGTCTTATTTGAAGTAAGATTTTAATACTTAAAATCAGTTAAACATAGTTCTCATACAGTATGCCACAGAATTAGTAACTTCTGATACTTCTGTGAATGTCAGTAAGTCCTAAGACCTTAGTTAAAAATAAGTGTTATTATACAAAATGATTAGGAAGTCTAGATTCCTGCCAGAAAATGAAACAAATATGTATCATTTTACCCAGATTCCTTTATAAGTCACTGATAATTGCAGTGAAGATAGAGGGTTTGATTCAAACCTGAAGATGAATACAGTTAATTGTAAGACCCATCCAGTTTTTCTTGAAAATGTTGGCTGAAATCGTTCAAAAGCTATCTTTTTCACTAAACACCCATATACAAATTATTTGGTTAAGGAAGTAATATCTAAAGAGATCATGCCATGTATGAAAATTGGACAAAAATGTTCATTTGTTTCCGTTTTCTGAAATAAATGAAATGTTTTTCATTTTCTGAAACACTTGAAATTTCACCTGCTACACTGAGTAGTTGGTTCAAGGATGCCTATGGTAGTGGTATTAATTTTGTACTTTATATTAAAGAAATCAAGACTAAACTAAGTATATTGTATCCACTTCAACAAGAACCCATTACAGGTTTTGATTGCAGTTGAAATAATCCAGCTGTGTCTGAATAACCCTGTGAGAAAACATCATGATTAGAAATGGCTGAGGTTGCAAGGCGAAAATTATCAATGGATGTTATGAGGTATGATGAAAAACAGTATATTTGCATAGTCTCAAAGTATCTTCCCTTAAGATACTTGTTACTTACAAAGGCAAACATAGTAACTGTACAGTGGAGAAACCTGGCAGACACTTAACCAAGTGATCAAGGTTAATATCAGCAGTAATAAAACCTATCACCATCATATACCTCCTAATGAGATACACCAAGCAGGGCACATCATCACTTCTGTGATATTCATGCCAAAAATGCATATTCTACATTTAATCTTCAGGAAACACACCAAAATTTAGAGATACTGTACAAAATAAATGGCCAATATCCTTAAAAGTAGCCAAAGTCATGAAAGACAAAGACTGAGAAACTGTCCAATATGGGAGGAGACAAAGAAAATGTAACAACTAAATGTAATGTGCAATCCTGGACAGGACAAAGATGACTTTAGTTGGACAAGTGGTGAAATTTGCATATGAACTGTAGAACAGTTAAAAGTATATGGTATAGTTTAAATGCTTTTGTCCCTTCCAAAATTTATGTTGAAATGTAATCCTTTTAAAAATTCAGGTGTTGCCAAAAAGACAATATTAAGAGGTGGGACCTTAAGAAATGATTAGACTGGGAGGCCGGGCACGGTGGCTCACGCCTGTAATCCCAGCACTTTGGGAGGCTGAGGCGGGTGGATCACGAGGTCAGGAGATGGAGACCATCCTGGTGAACACGGTGAAACCCCATCTCTACTAAAAAAAAAAAAAAAAAAAAAAAAAAAAAAAGGAAACAAAAAAAAATTAGCTGGGCATGGTGGCGGGCACCTGTAGTCCTAGCTATACTCCAGAGGCTGAGGCAGGAGAATGGTGGAGTCTGGAGACGGAGCCTGCAGGAGTGGACATCGCCACGCACTCCAGCCGGGTGACAGGAGCCAGACTCCATCCCGGCAAAAAAAAAAAAAAAAAGATAGGACCATGAGGACTCCTCCCTTGTTAATGGGATTAAGGTCCTATGTAGTTCACATGTTCTTTGTCCTTCCACCATGTGAAGACAAAGCAGGAAGGCTCTTACCACAATGCCAGTGCCTTGATCTTGGACGTGCTAGCTTCCAGAACTGTGAGAATTAAATTTCTTTATAAACTACCCAGCCTGTGATATTCTGTTACAGCAGCACAAAATGGACTAAGAGAGTATATTTATTCAACATTAACTTCCTGGTTTTGGTAAATGTACTTTATTTAGTTAAGATCTTCACATTTGCTGAAGCTTATTTAAGAATATATCTTTATACTATTTGTGTTACTTTCTTCTTTTCTTTCCTTCTGTTACCAGAAAGGGGTCCTGATCCAGACCCCAAGAGAGGGTTCTTGGATCTCAAGCAAGAAAGAATTCAGGGCAAGTCCCCGAGGCAAAGTGAAAGCAAGTTAAGTTTATTGGAGAAGTAGGGATAAAAGAATGGCTACTCCACAGAGCGGCCCCAAGGGCTGCTAGTTGGCTATTTTTATGGTTATTTCTTGATTATATGCTAAACAAAGAGCGGATTATTCATGAGTTACCAACGAAAGGGATGGGCAATCCCCAGAACTGAGGGTTCCTCCCCTTCATACCATATAGGGTAACTTCCAGATGTTGCCATAACATTTGTAAATTGTCCTGGTGCTGGTGGGAGTGTGTTTTAGCATGCTAATGCATTGTAACTAACATATAATGAAGTGAGGAGGACCAGAGGTCAATTTCGTTGCCATCTTGGTTTTGGTGGGTTTCAGTTGGCTTCTTTAACGCATCCTATTTTATCAGCAGTGTCCTAATGACCTGTATTTTAGTCCTGCCAACATCCTAACTCATCCTATGACTAAGAATGCCCAGCCTCCTGGGAATGCCACCCAGTAGGTCTCAGCCTTATTTTTCCCAGCCTCTGTTCAATATGGAGTCACTCTGGTTTGAATACCTCTGACACTTCTTTTTTCTTCCTTTCTTTTCTTCCTTTTCCCTTTCTTCCTTTCTTCTGAGACAGGATCTCACTCTGTTTCTCAGGCTGGAGTGCAGTGGTGTGATCATAGCTCACTGCAACCTGGAACACCTGGGCTCAAGCGATCCTTCCACCTCAGCCTCTTGAATAGCCAGGACCACAGGCACATACCACCATGCCTGGCTTATTTTTGTAACTTCCTTATAAATCTGAAATTGATTCAAAATTAAATGTTAAAAAAAAAACGTCAGTGGGCTTAATTTTTTCCCACATAAGAATAATAGAACTAACTATAAGTGTATCTGTTTGCTGTGTACATTTAAAAATCTTGGGCCGGGTGCGGTGGCTCATGCCTGTAATCCCAGCACTTTGGGAGGCTGAGGCGGGCGAATCACGAGGTCAGGAGATGGAGACCATGGTGAAACCCCGTCTCTACTAAAAATACAAAAAATTAGCCGGGCGTGGTGGCGGGCGCCTGTAGTTCCAGCTACTCGGGAGGCTGAGGCAGGAGAATGACGTGAACCCTGGAGGCAGAGCTTGCAGTGAGCTGAGATCCGGCCACTGCACTCCAGCCTGGGCGACAGAGCGAGACTCTGTCTCAAAAAAAAAAAAAAAAAAAAGTCTCTGGCGATATAAAACACAGAGGTGTAGAAGGGAGAACTAGCCTGAAAGTAGACCTCAGCACATGTGAGTAATGGTTTTGAGAATGCTTTTTGGTAGGAGAGTACATCAGTACTTTAAGATAGTGTGTGTGGGGCCTGGGTCTCTATCCTCCAGTTCACTTTTGTGGTATTTGCTAAACAATTAAGAGATCCTCATTTCAAGGTGCTCTGCTGGTTGGACTACTAGTCCCTTCCTTAAAGATGTGTTTAGTTTTATTGAGGTAACAATATTCCTACCAATAGTAGAAATTGATAAAATTGATAAAAATTAATAAAATGGATTAAATGCACATAAAAGAAGTGCTAATTGAATGACCAAGTGACAAAATCCAAGCACCTGAAGAGTTATCCATCTACACACTCTGAACTGTGTTTTGTAGCAACCAAAAAATGTGGGAAACTTGTTCTTTCTCATGACTTAGTAACTCAACACCAGTGCAAAGTGTTATCTTCACCATTGTATTCCTAGTGCCTAGCACAATACTGGCACATGGAGAATAACCATTAAATATTAATTTAATAAATGAGTCAACTGCACACCTTGGTGATTTCATCCCATTTATATATTCAACTGACACTTGTTGAGTACCCACTAGGTGTCATGCATTGTGCTGGGTATTGGGAACATAAAGGAGCCCCAAAAGTAGAGGTGCTGAGTGTAATCAGTGTTGGAGGGACGTAAATGGGATTGGTGTGGTGGAGTTAGGGTACAGGCTAAGCCTTCCTTGAGGATGGAGGGACGTAAAGTGGACTGGTGCGGTGGAGTTAGGGTACAGAGTAAGCCTTCCTTGAGGATGTCAGGCCTCTGAGCTGAAGCTCAGCAGTCATAACCCCTGTGACTTGCAAAAGCTTTATTGCTCATACAAAGCCTGTTTGATGGTCTCTTCACATGGACACGCGTGACAGAGGAGGATGCTTGCATTGTTTTGAAGAAGACCTGTCAAGGGGACAGGAGTAAGAGGCCCAGATGTCAAGTGGAGGGAAAAGCAATTGGAAAGGCATAGATAAGAGAAGTTCAGTGGGACTGTTGAGCAGGGAGTTGTAAAGGGCGAGATTGGAAAACTGTGTAGGAGCTAGATTTTGAAAGAACTTTGGACTTTGTTCCTCTGTTTCTCCGTTGAACTATTCACTGGCTCCCCTATCTCCTTGAGAAATAGTTTTTGACTAGGTGTCAACGGCCAGAGCCAGTAAAAATTAGTATTTGTTCAAAATTGGAAATTGGCTTAGTCATCAGAGCAAAAGGGGAAGTAGTTGTAGGAATTTCGAGTTTGACTTCTTCTAAGTGTAAGGCAATTTGTAGGTAATAATCTAGCAGACCTCTTAAGAAGTCAGCACTAGGAATGGGAGTCAAAATCCACATTGGGAAAAGGAATACCTATGAGGAAAAATCAGAAAAATAAATGCTTAGTTGTATGAGGAAGATGAGTGACTGGAGCTGATACAGGGCTGAATATTATACTGGAGAGAACATTATAGAAGAGGCTGCAAAAAGAAGCTGGGTGCTTTAAAGTGGAGTGTGTGGAGGGTGGGTCCCTGTCTTCCAATTCATTTTGTGATATTTGCTAACTTTTTTTGGTGACTTTCGTAATACTGGGCTGGCCTGCTGAGTCCCTCCAGTGCAGGGTGGAGACGGCACTGACATTTGGATGTACCACTTCAATTCTACTGTGTTACATGTTTTGTGACTTTGAGTATTAGTATTCAAAGAGAGAAATTAGAAAAAAAAAGGAACAGAGGGATATAACATTCTTTTTCTCTTCCCTTATAGAAAAAAACTAAAAGTAACCAAAAGTCAGCAAACTTAATCCTGTATCTTAAATAATCTTAGTTCTTAATCTTAAGTAATATTATTTGAATATTAACCATCTCACATTGGAAAAAGGTGGCTTTTCATTTATTTTTACCAAATATTGGTAGAGGATTAAATACAATTGATTGCAAAATGATATTTTATTAAAACAGTTTTTCATTTGGATTGTGGGAAAACCACTTGCCTTCTGTAACTTCATTCTCCACTGGGACGTGAAGACTGTATTGTAATTTTTTCCCACCTGGTGCTATCTATTGTCCCTTGCACAAATAATACTATTGTGCAGAGTGAATGGTAAAAACTGCATCTGCCTCCCTTCCTAACTCTGCCTTAGCGTGTTTGGAAAATCCCTCTTAACCCCATTACTTTCCTTATCAGTCTCATTGCCAAAGATGTTTTGTTGTTGTTGTTGTTGTTTTGCTGCTTTATCAGAAAAAGCAGTAGTATCAGCCTTTTTTCCTCTTGAGGTGCTTAAGCCTCAGTCTTTCTAAGTTTAACCTAATAACGATTTCCAAGAAACTGTAATAACAGAACAGAGAAAGGGTTTTTTATTTACTATTATAAATGGAAGGCTTTTTTTGGCTTTTGAATCTATGGCAGATTCAGATCTAGCTTGCAAATTTCCAGTTAACAATTATGATAGAAAAAATGTTATTAATTCATATTTCCTTACACATCGAATTCTCATATATTTGTTTGATCCTTGTGACATCCTGTGAGGTAGGCCAGGCAGGGGAAGTCATCCTGTGCTAGCAAATGGAAGGACCAAGGACCACATGGTTCATAAGCGGTGGAGATAAATCCCAAGCCTCCATCTAATTCAAATTGTCGTCCTTTCCCAAGTGCTAGGAGGCTTTTGAAATAATTGTTTGGGCTCTCTCTCATCTCTTCTAGGATGCTCCTTTTGGCTGGCAGTTGGCCAAAATCATAACCTTTTTATCATATTACATTGTTTTTAAAAGTATGGATAGGTGGATGCAATAATTAGCTTAAATTTTTTTTTTCTTTTTTTTTTTTTTTTGACCTTCAGTTCTTCTTGTAGCCACTTAGGAAAGAAAGAGGACCTTAGCATTTGTGACATGAAATCCATAGTGAAGAGCCTGTTCATGACCCTTTGGAGAATACAATGAGTTCATTTATTGCCATAGTGACAATGTCTTCAAATCTGAATGTGGAAAAATTCCCTCCTGATGTTATTAATTCTCTTCCTTGTTTGCCTCTTTTTTTTTTTTTTTTCCTGTTTCTCTATCTCTAAAATGAGTATTGGAATGTCTGTCATAGAAGGTTAGAACTAACACATGAAAAACTTAGCAAAATCCTTAAGATAAAATAGTAATGCAATCATGTTATTTTTTCTTCTCCCTTAAAAAGAGGACTTTAAACAAATTGGGCCAGAAGTAAATTCTGAATGGGGAGTGCTTGAAAGCTTGTAAGAGGCTGAGCCCCTCGGGAAGCAGACCCTGAGATGGAGACTGGCTTGCAGGGTATTTAGCAGGAAGTCCTCTTGGGGTTCACCTCAGTGCAGTGGCGAGGAAGGAAGCAGAACTTGACAGAGGGAGGAGTTGATCTGTGATGCAGGCCTAGTGACGGTCTTAGTCACTTAAGTGGGAATGGCCCTGCAGAGTTGTACCAAGTTGTAGTGCCAAGGCCCAGCCTTCACTGGATGTGAGCCACCCTGAGAAGTAGCCCTGGCTTTGGGCAAAGCAGCTCTCTTCAGCTGAAGCCATCCCTGAAGGGTGCTAGGGTTTGAGGACTGTCTACCCTAGCACTCCCAGCCATAGGGAGTGTCACTGATTTCCAAAGAAGGATCTGGGAGCTGCATCACAGTACCTACCACCATGCTTTGCCTTGGCCTTGTGGTTCAAGGAGGATGACGTTCTGCAATCCCTGGGAGAGCTATTTTCTTAACAGTCAAAGGCAGCAATGTATTTTCAGGTGGTACCTGTTAATATCTCAGAAACAATTATGTACCTTTCATTCAATATGCTTCTGATATTTCAAAGTCACATAGGCCAGAAAGGAGTTGTGTGACATGTCTCAAAGGCTGACCGTGATAACTGGCATAAGAATGCAGTCCTGATTTTGAGTGTGCATATTTTTGTGCCTCTTAGGTGAGCCTGCAAGGTGTGTGAGGCCTGTGGGCACAACCTATTACCAGATGAAGACAGATCCCAAACATGTGGCAGGTCTGAGGGCCAGAAGATGGAACACAGCATTTCTTTATTCTCCCCAGTGAGTTCATGTGAGTCACAGAGCAGTATCCGGGAGATACCACGTCATCTCCACATAGTCCTACTGTGACACAGGTAGCCACCGGAGAGTTCCTTGCGGTTAGGAATAACCAGCTTGCTTCTAACTTCATCTTCTGGAGGGGAAAAAACAGAAGGGAATAAAGAAGAAAAACAGTTCTATGCTATACTTTCAAAATGATAGTACCAAAAGAAATCTCTAAATGACTTCTGTCTTTCCTCCAGCCCTGTCCCAGACAGCTAGAAAACAGGGAAGTACCTTGAAATAGACTATTGCTTTGTTTTTTTCCACCATATTTTATCTTTCCCTACAGCGGGGTTTTGTACATATGTAGAAGAGGTGACCCCTTTTCCTTTTCCATCATAGTTCACTATTTCATGAAGTAAAGTAGCTGAGAAAAATTTAGTTCTTCTTGGTCAGGCGTGGTGGCTCACACCTGTGATCCCAGCACTTTGGGAAGCCAAGGCAGGCAAGTTGCTTGAGCTCAGGAGTTGGAGACCAGCCTGAGCAATGTGGCAAAACCCCATCTCTACAAAATATACAAACATTAGCCAGGTGTGGTTGCACACGCTTGTAGTCTGAGCTACTGGGGAGGCTGAAGTGGGAGGATGGCTTGAACCTGGGAGGTGAAGGTTTCAGTGGGCCGAGATCATGCCACTGCACTCCAGCTTGGGCAATGGTAAGCCTCTGTCTCAAATAAATTAAAAAAAATTTTTAAAAAGAATTTAGTTGTCCTTAATCCCTTTCCTTTTTTTCTGTTTCTTCCAAATCTTATCTAGGTTCTTCAGAAATTCTACCCCTTTATCTCTTTTCCATTTATGAGCTTCCCCAAATAATCCTCGTAAAAGTTGATAAACTTTAATGGATGCTTCCATGCCATGCCAGAGCTGAATGTGAAATGAACATGGATGTAGGAAGGAACCAGTTTGAAATGTCCTCTGAGGTCGTGACACAGAATTCCTTGAGAATGTCTACAACACCAATGCCTGCTCCATCACTGCCTTCTGACGGACACTGCTATGTTTTCAGCACCAGTGTTCAATATTTTACAAGCACTGATATAAAATTTTATATTTAGTTTCTGGTGCAGTCAGCTTATTTTTGCTGTGAAAAACAAGTTCCCTTTTGCCATGAAATAGGATTCTGTGAGCTAGCCTCAGAACTTGAGAAGAGTAGCTTTCTATGTTCTGTGTTGTAAGCAGTTGGCTCATAAGTGACCTTTTAAACGACAACCTGTTCATGAGTTGAAGATCCTTTTAGCAGAAAGATGAAGCCAAAATCTGACCTGAAGAGAGAAGTTTTCCTTCCTTTGTATCACCAAAGACAAAGCATTTTCATGATTTCTTTCCTGCATTGTGTTCCATTCATCTTAGATGGTCAGCCTGTAAAGGGCAAGGGCAGCCTGTGCTGGGCTGGAATTGACCTTTGCCAAGTGGAATCATTTTGAATATTATTTTGACAATGATGAGGAAGGGTATGTTATTGTCTGTGGTTTAGAACCATGTAGTTGACTTATAATAATTCTTTGTTTGTTTGTTTTGGAGATGGAGCCTCACTCTGTTGCCCAGGCTGGAGTACGGTGGCGCGATCTCAGCTCACTGCAACCTCCGCCTCCCATGTTCAAGCAATTCTCCTGCCTCAGCCTCCCGAGTAGCTGGGATTACAGGCGTCCACCACCACGCCCAGATAATTTTTGTATTTTTAATAGAGACGGGGTTTCGCCATATTGGCAAGGCTGGTCTCGAACTCCTGACCTCAAGTGATCTGCCTGCCTCAGCCCCCCAAAGTGCTGGGATTACAGGCATAAGCCACTGTGCCTGGCCGATAATTCTTAATACTTTGTTTTGCTTTAAAATTTTAAAAATCATGGACTCTTGTGATTTTCTTTGTATTCAGTTAAAAAGTTTTAAAATGTGCATTGGTTCTTGGCATGAGCAAATAGCATCGTTGAAACTAAGAAATGAGTCCCCATTTCACTGCATCATTTACCTTCTTTTTATCCTCCTCATAGAAAATTAGGAGTTGTGTTTGAGACTGTTTCTCATGGCTATTTAATTCTTAATAAACTGTCAATAGGTACTGAAATGATATCATTATATAAAGGAATGATGACACTGTTAGTAATAACAGGCGGTTGGTTAGGACATTTTTTTCAAAATAGTTATGGTATGAATTTAGTGTTTTCAGCTGACAGAAATTTTTTGAGGACTTACCTATAAACTGGGTTTATATACATATAAACTGAGTTTATTAATCCAAGTAAATTTTTCCATAGTAGCAAATGGGCAGAGATGAACACATCACCACAGCAGTAGTTTTTATATGCAGTTTAAAATTGTGCTCTCAGGGCCAGTATGACTAAAATAATAGAACTGAATATTTATATTCCCAGCTTTACCAAGGATTCATTCTCTATGATTGTTTCCTGTAGCTACTAAGGATCAATTTATAAGAAACTGTTCAATTTATAAGAAAAACAAGAAAAGGAAATTGAGGGATCAAAATGCTGTGTAGGCATCTTCGGTAAACCTTGATATTATTTGGGGGAAAATGCCCTTGGGAAGTGTATGATGAGTAAACTTTTGTATAAAGAGACAGCTACTTTATAATAACTGGTGACAATGCATTTTCAATTATAGACATGTTTCATGTAGAAACACTTGGAGAAATTTAAAGGGGTTTAGTTGAAAAGTTGTTTCCAAATGGAATTTGAAAATAGCAGATGCTTTAAGTGCATTTGACAGAATTGCATATTGAGGCTTCATTAATGCATACATGGTGTTTGGATGTCTGCTTTGCTAAACTGGTTTTCCTTAGTTTGTGATACATTATATGCTGCCACTGAGAAACATGAGCCAACCATATTTTCAAATTCTTCGCTTTACCTAGAACTGCCTTTCTCTTTCATAACCTGAAGCCTAAACATTTTTCCTCAGTGTAGTATCCATCCATCTATTCATTAGTACACAGCAAGGTGGAGTTACTTGTCTGACTCAATGATTGAGAGTGACTTGCCATTTTAGAAGATAAAGATCAAAGTCATTCCTTGAACTATATCCTGAAAAATATTCCTCTCCAATATGATCTGCAGTTTAAAACTTATTCCTTAGATACTTTTAGTTATGAGAAGAGTCCCTGAGGTTGTCCAAATCCATTAAAACCTAGGCACCGTTTCTCAGTGGCTTCATTCATTCATTCATTCATTCATTCCACGTGTTTGTACTCCATTCTTATACTCAGATGCTCATGCTGGCTCTTGGAAGATGAATGAGAAATAGTTTCTCTTCCCAAGTAGAAAGACACAGATAGACAAAGTGCTGTAATATTATGTGATGCCTTACTATATTTGAGGTGTGGTCAGAGTGTCCTGAGAACACAGATGAGGGAGTAATTGCATTCCACGTGGACCCACAGATGACAAAAAGGAAGGAGTAACATCAGGAAATCTTCTAATGTCCTAACCTTGAAGCAAAGCCTTAAATTAAAGCTGCTTTGCATTTCCCAGTGTAGGAGTGAAGAAGGCAACCCCCTAAAAAGGGAATAATAGATGGAAAAGCACTGAGGTCTGCAAGAAAAAGCTCGATGAGAATTTGAGTGTGACTGAGCATAGGGCAGTGTGTGGAGAGTTGGGTTGGGTGTGAGCCTAGAAAAGTTGGAGAGCAGTTGATAAGGGCCTCATGAGCTGCTGAGAGCAGGCTGTCTCTTCTGCATTATCAGATGGCTGTCGCAGGTGGAGACAAGTGTCCACTTGATTACAGGCAGTGATTACACAGACTAGGCTGGTTTGGAGACAGTTCTTTGGTAAGTACCATGCCATGTCACTGCTGAGCTGAAAGTCCTCTTGCAGACTCAGAATTTGAGACTGGCAGGGGAACTTCAATTCATTTGTCTAGCTCCTTTGTTTTATAGAGGAACCATCTGAAGGCCAGTGAGATTAGGGAACGTCTTTGCTGACCTTTAATGTTTATTACATATTACATATTACATAGCTGAATAGTCAAATCAGAATTCACCCACATAGACTGTTTGGATAAGAAATGAGATAATACATGGTTATGGCTCAGACAAGCTATCATCCCAGTTTTAAATAACTCCTATGAAAGAATGAGTTTTCCCCGGTAATGCAGTTTTTGGTTCTTAGAATTTAAAGCACACTCTTAAAATAGTATTTCCAATAATAAAAGAACCTGACTGTTGAAGACCAGAGCATTTAATGGTAATGGCCACACCTTTAAACCACACCCTCATTCATTCACCCAGTGATTATTTACATCCAGCCACACCCTCATTCACTCACCCAGTGATGATTTACAGTGAGGGTGTGGAGATTCTGAGAGGTTGATATCCTGACCCAGGTCACACAGGTAATAAGTGATGAGATTGAGGTTCAAATCCATGTGTCAAAATGCCAGGCTTGATGCTATTTTCCTACACTTGAGCATCTTGAGGATGGAACTTGGATCACACCAACGTTTAAGAGGAGGGCTAAGAAGGAAGGTCTGGAGAAGGCTGGCGGGTGTGACAGAAGCAGTAGAAGATTCAAGAGAGGAAAGACTCCTGGAAGGTGATATGAATGTGGCCACATTGAGGGGACTGGAGATCTTAGTAAAGCAATTTCAAAACACAGCTAAGGCTGGATTGCAGGGGCTGAGGAAGGTGAAGAAATGAAGTCTATTAGTGGTACTGCTGTGTTCAAGAAAGTGATGAGGAAAAAGAGCGGAGAGCCAGAAGTGAGGGAGGCAGCCCTGGGTGTCCGAGGGTGTTCCTGAGCGGTCGGAGCTGTGTGCAGAACTGTGTTGTGTACGGAACTGTGTTGGGAAGTCCATGTGCCAAGACTTCTAAGAGAAACATCAGTAGTGCAGAGTTTGGAAAGGCAATTCTGAGTGTACGTTTGTCTTGAAGTCTTTTAAATTGCAGTCAATCTACTGTCAGTTCAGTTGCTGATCCCTTGTAAGAAGAGGTCTCTGAAAGTTAAATGAAGTCATCTGTCAAGATATATAGACCCTTGATTGTTTTGCCAGCAAAAAGCTGTTTGCACGTCGTTATGAGGCTATATGGTATTCGTGGCTGTAGTTAGAAAATGATATCATAAATTAGTGCTTGGCTAAATGTTCTTAATTGGTTTCTATCCATATCGTTACTTTGTTCTGTCTCATGGACTTTGGGTTGTGTTTTCTGTCCTGTGTTTTGACCTCTACTGTTAATTTTGTTTTGAGATCATAAAAGGGCATGAGACTTCTTTAAAAGCTCATTACTTATTGGCATGTTTTCATTTTTGACAGATGAGTGTGTTCCTTTAGGTTTTTAAAATATACATTCCCAACAGTAGCAATCACTTATTTTGGGGATTGGAGTTATATCTAAATCTCACTCTGAAGCAAAATTATAAGTTTCCCTCCTAAAATTTTGGCCTTTTAAGAATCATTTTCTTTTGATGTGAATTGTGAGTTGATTTCAGTGTGCATAGTATTTCATAGGAGATGTCTTCTCTCTTTTTGTGTGTTGAAACGCATTTTCTTTATTTCTCCATCTTTTCCTCATTTCTGACTCAAGCTTTACTTACTATTCAGGGAAGAATCACTGGGCTTTATTCTCTCTATAATTCCTGGAGTTGCCAGAAAAGGACTAATCTATGTGTACTTTCTCTCTATGGGTACAACATCCTAGTCCTGTTCTGCTCTGCAAAATGTTTCAGAAACCAATTAATCTAAACCATTAATCTATAATTAATTGTGATCCCCCTCCCCATTCCAAGTGGTATTGTGCAAGTGGGAATTGTGGTGGCTGTGTGTTTAGACCTGTAGGAGGGCCCAATCATTACTAAATAAAGTGTCTCTGTTGCTTACTGCACAAGAAGACTGCTTTTATGCACCACATACTATGCTAGGCTCTGGGCACATAATGGTAAGCAAATTGATGCAGTCCCTTCTCTTGACAAGCTTATAGTTTATGGAAAAGAAATCTGCTCTAAACAATATAGCAGAAAGGTAAACCAAGCCTAATAATAAGCAGGAGATATATTCCTCATTTATTATTGAACACATATTTATTAACTACTATGGGCAGGGCATTTGGATGAGGGAGTGAAGAAAGCAGTGAAACAAAAGGGTCACAGTCCTTTAAGGAGCTCTTAGGCAATACCTTTGTTTATATCTGTTATTGGGTGATAGCATTGATATGTTTTATATTATTTTAATACATTTCATATATTTGAAATGCATGTTTATAATACTGAATCTGACCAAGAAGTTGGCAAAGTATATGAACTTAGTGATTTTCTTAGAAAGATATAAAATTAAAATATGACAGAGGGTTCCAGCTATCAAATTATACTTCCTATTTATATTCATTTTTCCTAGTCAATAATATTTAATAATAAACTGTAATGGACATGGTTGTCTTCATATATTCTATATCATTTTTTTATAGTTATTGCCAGTTTCCGAGGAACCGTTCCATATGGCCTGCCATTGGAAATTGGAGATACAGTTCAGATCCTGGAGAAGTGTGATGGTGAGTAGCCTTATGAACAACCTCCTCAACATACGACTGTTTATAAAGTCTACAAATTCTGTCCATACCGCTATTAATCTCTGGAACTTTTCCAATAGTCACAGCAAGTCATTTTTGACAAAATTGTTTCCTGCATTTTTAGTGTTTGGCTAATGGAAAGGCATCATTTCCTATTTTTAAGCTGATTATAATATTATTTCCTTATAGTCATTAGATGCAAACAGAGAAAGCAGTTGAAGCTACCATATCTGTGGGAGTTCTTGACTCAGTGCCAAACTGAAGGTTTTTCTCAGAATCCTCAGGATCTAGTAGATCCCACAGGATAGGAAGAAGCAGAGGCCCAGAGCAGACATGGCTTACCTGAGGTCGAGTAGCCAGATGCCTCTGGAGGGCTCCTGCCCAGACCAACTCTGCTCCAGACCTATAGTTTCTTCCCCTCAAACTTGGAATAAAATTATTCAATGCACTTGAATTATTATTAATTTGTATAGTAGGTAACTCGTTTAAGATACCTAATAGTTCTCAAATGTTTCCATTCCTGTTCCATGTAACATCCTTAAACACTAGTCCTTAAAAAGATTTCTCATCAAATGACTACTCCTTTTTTGTTTTTTTGTTTTTGTTTTTGTTTTTTGTTTTTCTTTGAGACAGGATCTCCCTTTGTCACCCAGGTTGGAGTGCAGTGGTGTGATCATGGCTCACTGCAGCCTCAATTTCCTGGGCTCAAGGGATCCTCCTGCCTCAGTCTCCCAAGTAGCTAGGACCACCGGGATACTCCATTATGCTTGGCTAATTTTTTTATTTTTTATTTTTTGTGGAGACGGAGTCTCACCATGTTGCCCATGCTGGTCTCAAACTCTTGGCCTCAAGTGATCCTTCCACCTTTGCCTTCCGAAGTGCTCAGATTGCAGGCATAAGCCACTGCACCTAGCTTTTCTTTTTCTTTTTTTCTTTTTCTTTTTGAGATGGAGTCTTTGTCACCCGGGCTGGAGTGCAATGGTACGATCTTGGCTCACTGTAATCTCTGCCTCCCGGTTTCAAGTGATGCTCCTGTCTCAGCCTCCTGAGTAGCTGGGATTACAGGCACATGCCATCACACTCAGCTAATTTTTGGAATTTTTAGTAGAGATGGGGTTTCACCATGTTGGCCAGGCTGTTCTCGAACTCCTGACCTCAGGTGATCCACCCGCCTTGGCCTCCCAAATTGCTGCAATTAGAGGTGTGAGCCACCGCGCCTAGCCACCTAGCTTTTCTTGTTGACAAAATGACTACATTTTAGAGCCCCATTAGTATATCCCAGAATACCTATGTTTTTCTTCTTACAAGGTTTTCCTTACTAGGAATTTATATTATGATGACATTTTATCATATCAAGGTTTATTATAGATTAAACTGTATTCCCCCAGACAGAACTACTACATTTAGTTAGAGCCTAGCATTAAATGGTGGTGATATTGGAATGTTTATTCTGTCCACTGTGATTGATACCTTAAAAAATATAATAAGGTTTTCTATGTTATTACCACATATATTTTGTCTGTTTCTACTTTGTATACAGATAAATATACAATTTATTTTGAATTGCTGTATGAAACTGGGCTCCATATTTAATAGGAGGTATTTTGTAATCTAAAATTTTTTCTGTATAGTATAATTGGACAGAGACCTCTCTATGACATTTTTGCAATTCTCAAGAAGTTTTGGTTTTTGTTAGAATAATTATTTACAAATGGATGTATTTCTTGGATCTGTCTTTATGGCAGCTGATAAACCCTGAGATACAGAGATTTGATTTTCAGTTCATTCTGCTCTCCTCAGACTGATTTTAAAACTGGTAAGGGACGATATTTTACAATATATCCTTTTAAGAAAATGTATTATGAGGAGGAAAAATGCTTAAATACAAAGCTCAAATACGTTTTGTATTAAAATTTTAACTAAAATTTAATTATTGAAAACATTCTGTTAGGCATAATATTTACTACATAGTATAATAATTTTTTTTTTTTTTTTTTGCCAATAAGCAAAATGGTCTTTACACTTGAAAAAATACAATATATATACTGATTTGTTTTAAACTATAAAAAGACATGTAAGGACAGTGCTGCAAAATTGATTCAGAATTGCTGGGAGCTTAAATCCAGCAGTCCTTGAGCCCGCTTATTGGCAAGGCATGCGACCTAAGGCCCCCAAGATACCTGCAACCTTGGATAGTACTGAACCTTATACATCGTACGTTTTTTCCTTTACATGTGATAAAGTTTAATTTATAAACTAGGCACAGTAGACAGTGACTAATGATAGAATAATTACAACAATATTCTGTTCACAGTTTCATGAATAGAAGATTCATTTTTACCTAGATTTTAGCAACCTCAGCGTATGGTTTTTTCCTTTCCTTATTAAATTCAAGAACTTTCACCTTTTCACTTAAAGCACTTTATGGCTTCTCTTTGGCACTTTCCAGTTGCCAGCATCACTACTCTTGTGCCTGGGAGCCATGATTAAGTAAAATAAGGGTGACTTGAACACAAGGACTTTAAAACTGTGATCCTCAATCTGATAACTGAGAGGGCTAGTAAATAACTAATGGGGGGCGTAGCATTGACAGTGTGGATACGCTGAACAAAAGGATGATTCATGTCCTGGGCGGAACTGAGCGGGCAGGCACGGGATTTCATCATGCTACTTAGAATGGCATGCAGTTTAAACCTTATGAATTGTTTATTTCTGGAATTTTCCATGTAGTATTTTTGCACCCTGGTTGACCATGAGTAACTGAAACCGTGGAAAGTGAAACCACAGATAAGAAGGGCCTACTATAATAGTTATTCTACAGAATAAAAATTATGCCGAGCTTTTGGTCAGCCATTGTGCTGATGAAAATGTACCAGTTAATTCTGGCAGTGAATGAGGGCTTTACTCTTCGTATGATATGAGACTGATCTTAACCCAAGATGGTGGGCTTAAGGATGTGCAATTCACATCATGTCTGTTGGCCAGGTACTCTTATTTGGTGGCAGAGTCTGGCCTTTGTAGTCAGGCAAGTAGAATTTGGAAATGTATGAAATCTTGTGCAGATTCTTGACTTTCCCTGTGACATAATGTGGCCTTTCGTAAAATGGGAAGAAGTGGTGCTCAGAGAGGTCAAGTAACTTGGCCAAGATTAAACAGACAGTAAGAAGCAAAGCCAGAACTGAAGCCCAGTGCTCTGATTTTAAAACCTTTATTCACATTATGGATATTTCTGTTGTTTATAAAAATTTTTGATACAGTTTTTTAAAAATGGTTTTATTAATAGAATTCTTATGTGTGCTCACTGGAGCTATTTTGTAGCCTAAGGCCAATACTTACCATATTTATCCACAGAATCTTTACATGTATGGTAAAATTTCATGGCAAAGAACAGATTGATTTGTCATTATCTTTAAAATATTACAATGGTTTATCAAAATATGACCATGATTATTTTTCCACAGGCTGGTACAGAGGATTTGCCTTAAAAAACCCAAATATCAAGGTAACAATTGTTATCTCTAACTATAATTATGAAATTTATTAAGAAATATAGTTATTTAAATTATTTCTTTATGCAATTGAAATTACAGTTGGGACTCAGTTGAAATGCCAAATGATAATGCAGATTTTCATAATTTTGGAAATTCCTTTGAACTTGGATTATAGTTAAGATATGCTACTCAAATGATAATCCTATTTAGCTCTTGAAAATTGTACTGAGAAGACCTTAATAAGCTCATTATATGTAAACAAAATCTTTTTGAAGTAGTAGTTTCTCAGAGAGCTAAATTAAAATTCAGGCAGGGGAAATATATATTCCAAAAGAAATATTAAATAGCAGTATTTAATCTTTATGTTTTCCACAATATCATTTGCGAAATATTGGTTTGGAGAAACAAGTATACTTAGCGGCATGTTAAGAGTCCCTTTGGGTTTGGTGGGCTGAAGCGAGGAAAACAATATTATTAAAAAACCCATCTTTCTTACCATTTCAGGCAGAAAGTAAGATTCATTATCCTTGATACATTTCTATAAATCCTCAGGAATTATAGCAAGAAGTAATGTCATTTTTGTTTTATCTTTTATTTGTATAGTTTGCGATTTTGACACTAATCCTTACTAATATCTGTATTTTTCTATCTTACTCTAATCTCCTCAGTCTTCACCTATATTTCCTACATTCTCTAATATTTTCACATATATCATATTTATTTTTTTGGTTTAATTCTAGCTTCAGGATTGTAGATAAGAAATTGTATTTTCATTCTCAAAATACACTTTTGCCTTTTTCCTTAAATATGCCATTTTCTGGGTCATTCAACTGTGTTTAATTACTTCACATATTTTAGGTCATCCTAAAGGGGAACCGTAAGGGACAAAAGAGTATACAAATTGAATTTTTTAAATACTTTAGTCTTCATTTAACATTGTTTTTATATATCTATGAGGCACATGCAAATATAGCTTCAGTATTTAATGAATTCATTTAGACCATGTTTGAGAAGGAAACTTAGTACGATTTCTGTGTTATTTCTGTCACTTCTAATAAACCTCGTGTCTGACTTTTCCTGATTAGTTAGAATTACTCTATTTGTTGATCCCACCATATTGAAAAAAACAAGTGAGTTTTAAAAATCTGCATATATATTTTTTTCCACTATTGAATGGAAAGAATTTTGCTTATTAAATTTTATTTTATACTTGGATCCACAATGGTGATATGTATATATTCAAATGACATTTCTTTTCTTAAATATTTAATTGAGTTTGTCATTTAATTATGCATTAGAAATTCTTCAGAGGATAATTGCCGTTTAATGAACAATCAAATTGATGCTCATTTTTTTGTTGTTGTTTCTTTCAATTTCCCATTTAGAACAAAGAAACAATTTCTTTGCCCTATCATTTCCCTGCAATAAAAAGCTTCAAGCTAACATGGCTTCTTTTGTTTGGTTTCTGTTCCATCAGAATGGCAGTAATGCTGATTAACTGCTGCTGAGTTGTCATCAAAAATCTTCCATAACACAGAATATACATATTATCTCTAGATTCACAATGATATTTTTTGTATGTATATTTTCAAGAGAAATATGAGTGTTTTGGGGAGAAAAAAAGAACTACCACCAAAACAAAGAACCTTTCAAAACTATGCAATACATATTTTAAAAACTCTTAGTATATGATTTTTATGTAGAATTCATGAAATTTCCTTATTTCCTGTTTAATAAACAATATATTTTCTGAGCAAGATTAAATTTTTTTGATCATGTTTGTTTAGAATGTCTCTAAATTTGTAAAGTAGTTAATGGTAGAAAATGAAAGGATGGATCTTAAGCCACAGTAGATTTCATCCAAGAGAATGTGGTAGAGATGTTGCTATTCCCTATTCCTGATATTGTCATGATTGTATGGCTGTGTCTTATACAAATGACTTGTGAAACCAACCCTGCCTTAACAGCCGGCATCGTAACCTTCATGTTTTCTTTTTCAGGGTATATTTCCTTCCAGCTACGTTCACTTGAAAAATGCCTGTGTGAAGAACAAAGGGTAAGAATGAGTTTTATTAGTAGTTGGAGGATTTTCACAGAACCTTTGCTTCTTTTGGAATTCGAAAGGCATAGTAATTGTCTTGAAAAATGAACTGTAGAAGATCATACCATTGTCTGTGTTCTTTGTTAAAGATATATTGCATTAAGACCGTTGGTGGAGAAAATTAAAGAACCCCATCTGTGCATGCTGGACAACAGGATCTGAGGGACTGGAGGTCTCTCAGTGTCCACAAATCAGGGAATCAGCCTACGCTTGAGCAGGAGTTGGTTCTTTTTGGTTTCTTGCTACTTAGGGAAGCATGTCAGTCAGACCCATTAAATGCTGTCATATTATCTCAAACCCCAGGAATTTCCTAGGTTCACCACTGATTATAAGATGCATAGTGTGTCTTTCTCTAAATGGGCATAATAACATATTCTTGTGTGACCACTTCACAAAGCCATTATTCTGTTTTAGAGAATGTCATTTATATGATGCTTTGATTGAGCTCATTGATCACCTAGTATTTCTAATACATTAAAAAAATTTCTAGTCTATTTCTAAAAGAATGTGAAGTGGCAGTCACTTTAACATAATTCCTATAAGATATAGCAGAGTAAAACAGAAGAGCTTGCCTGTTTAAATAGTTAGCATGAGCAGATCATTCATTATAAGGGGCCATGGATTTAGACACAAACATTTGGTGTCAGTGTCACAAGGGCTGTTCACATGATCATTGCATAATTTTCATCTTATGCCAACAGAATACAGATTCAGCCATAGAAATTATATTTTTTCTCAAATAGTGATAAATAGCAATTTGTTATTTGAATTCTTAAAGCATAGTAACGGTATTTTCCAACTCGAGTCTCATGACAAAAATTCCAAAGAGGCTATTCAAATAGGTGATTCTTAATTTCCCCCCAAGTAAAAGTATGGTATTAAATTTCAGTTCAGTGAAATAGCCTCTGCAGTGGCTACGAGTCTATGGTATAAATACTTTGAGAGTTCCCTACATGGGTAAAACTTAAAGAATCTCAGAGACCATTACTCTACATGTCTTATGTGTGTGAGCTGCTTTAAGCATGTTAATAGTAGTAGTCAGTATCTATTATTGAATAATAATAATTATTATTTATTATAATAATTTATTCAATTATTATTCAATAATCTATTATTCAATAATCTATTATTGAATAATAGATTAAAAGCATAATTCTAATTCTAATAGTTACCACTACTACTACTGATCTTTTAAGAAATGTGTGTCCTTCAGAAGTGTGCAGCTATAATGCACCAGAAGCATCAAGCCGAGTTGTTGGTCCTTTTGAAACTTTCCTACCAGGCTAGATGTGACAGCGTTCAGCCCTCCTCCAGTAAACCAGAGGATACTTCAGAATACACTCCAGCCATATGCTTACTCTTTGTTCTATCCTTCTGTGCTAGTGATCTGGGCGTGGCAAAGTGAAAACGCCATGGGCTACCCCTGTTTCTTAAAGTGTCCATTTGAACAAGCCTGTGCAACCAATCCTCTTTGCTGCCTTTACCTCAAGCCCAACCCTGACCTCCCTCAACTCTGCAGTGCCAAGGGCATCATATGCTCTGACCAAGGAAGAGAAAAGAGAGAATGCTATGCTAGCAAAGATGATGTCAAGCATCTCTCCACTTAAAGTCTATCCCTCAAAGTGAGTTGGGGTAGGATATGATTTTTAAATAAGTACCTCCGTTTTAAAAATCCTGGTCAGTAACTGGTGTATATCTGATCCTCTTCCATGAGCCCCAGGAAGTTTAAATGTGGGTGAAGGTACCTAAAAAGTGGGTTGTGTAAGTTTAAGACTTTCTTATGGGGTCTCCACCTGACACCAGGTATGATGGACATTGTGCAGCAGAAGAGCAGAAAAGCCCAACATTAGTTTCTAAAAAAGAATTATTGGAATTGACTTAGACCCTAGGTCTTGGACTGTTACTGGAAGAAAAACTATGGCCTGAAAACATCTGAGGGCATGTATTGCCAGATGATTGCTTTCCCAGAGAGGAACATCTTTGGGGTTTTGGTATTACCTGTCTTATTTTAAGTAGATTTACGGCCCACTAGGATGAAATAATGGAAAAGTCCATCCCAGAATAACTGAACAAAATATAATTTCAGAGGTAACTACTTACGACAGACTATTTGAACACTGATTTTGGTTTTGGAGTAATTAATAGAAAACAGTCACCTTGCCTAAAATGGCAATTTTATGCTTAAAAAATTAAATTTTGCTTGGACAACCCCCAATCAACTTCTCACAGACTGAATTGTGTGTATGTTCTTTCTTGTGTCTTCAGATCAATGTAGGACTGATGGAGGTCCATTAAATTATAGTTTACGGACTGGGAGGCCACTTCTGTATTGTTTAATTCCTACTGAGGTCATGTCACTTTTTGAATGTTAAGTAGGATGTCAAGTTTTCCTGGAAATTCAGTGTTTCCTCCTTGACCTTGTATAGGATCATTTTATAATCTCCATCTCCAAATATTCATCATTAAAATTGCAACAGCTTCTTCAAAAGCAAAATAAATGTACTACCATTTAAAAATGTCATATGCAGGCTTAATAAAAGGTTCTGTATCTGTCACAGTTTATATATTACTGTTTACTTTTATTTCTAGTTTAAAATCCCAGTTTTACATTTTCAGCTGTGTTTAAGCTCTAGAAAGAAGGAAAATATTCATAGGGCAAGTATTTTAGCAGCACTGTGAAATGAGGAGATGAAACTCTGTTGGGAAAAGAATCAAGGCAAGATTTTAGTTTCCATATGTCTGACAAGAAGATTTTACAAAGGACAATTATACACACTTTGGACATAACATGAAAAAGGAATCACAGAACAGTTATTAGCCTCATGCTAAGAAGTAATTTCCCCTTGATCATTAGACAACATGGTTCTGTGTCTAATATGTCATTACTTTCTATCTATTAGACGTTTTCTTGAAAAAAATATACTGAAATAAAGAAAATAGTCTCAATCAATATATCAGTTGCATTTTTTGGGAAGCAGTGGTAGCAATAGCCACTTAACCACTTTCACCTGCACACACACACACACACACACACACACAAAGAATCTGAAAAAGGAAACTGGAGATGAAGATTATTATATGCCAAAGGTAGGATACAGAGGACAAATTAAATCTTCTCAGCCGGCGTGGTGGCTCACGCTGGTAATCCCAGCACTTTGGGGAGGCTGAGGCGGGTGGATCACAAGGTCAGGATATCGAGACCATCCTGGCTAACACGGTGAAACCCCATCTCTACTAAAAATACAAAAAGTTAGCCAGGCATGGTTGCAGGTGCCTGTAGTCCCAGCTACTCGAGAGGCCAAGGCAGGAGAATAGCATGAACCTGGGAGGCGGAGCTTGCAGTGAGCTGAGATTGCACCACTGCACTCCAGCCTGGTGACAGAGTCAGAGACTCCTGGCCTCAAAAAAAAAAAAAAAAAAAAAAATCTTCTCTTTTATTTCCCCCGTCTCCTCATGCATATTCTCAACTTCAGGACCACCATACACACCCTACTAGATATTGATATAAATTTTTTCCAAGGATAGTTTCTGACTTTTAGAGAAGAAATGAGAAGACTATGTTACTGTAATCAGAAAGAGGAATGTTTTGGAACAAATATTCAAATATCGGTGATGTCATAAGCCCTTAGGTTCTATGCTGTATGATAACATTACTTAGAGTACTAATCATTTTTCATGGTCCTAGTTTGCAAATAATAAAAATGAAGTGTTACTGAGATCAAGGGAGTGTTCAATTAGTATCTTACTGTCTAGTTACTTATAACACCGAGTCAGTTTGGATGCCCACAGCCATCAATCATGTCCTGATGATTAAATGGTGTTCCTTTTACTCTCTTTGAGTCCTGTAGTCATAGCCCTTGGAAGGCAAAAGTCACCTCAGAGTTTATGTAGCCCAGTGACCTCATGTTATAGATGAAGGCTTTTGGCCTCAGGTTAAATGAGTTACTGCCTAGCCGTGAGCTGGTACTGGAGTGGAACTCTTCTGATGTTGTTCCTTCTTCACCACGCTGCTCGAACTTGGTCTGTTGAAGTTCTTGGTCTGTTGAAGTGGCTGGTCGTTCTGGTATTGTCCTCCCGTAACCCATGTAGCATTCCTCACATTAACTTACAATCAGATCCTGGTTACTGTCTGCAGAATGAACAATAGCTAGGCAACTTTCTTTCCTAGTTATCTTGTAGAGTATTTAAAACAAAATTGTTATCTATGGTATTTACATATATACTTTTTCTTTTTTAATTTCACAGACAATTTGAAATGGTTATTCCCACTGAAGACTCTGTTATCACAGAAATGACATCAACATTAAGAGACTGGGGAACCATGTGGAAACAACTCTATGTGGTTAAGTAGCTTTTTAATGTCACGATTTTTCAGATAAAGAATTGTTTTAAGAAATACATGAACATGAGTAAGCATTAACTAATATAGCACCTTCTGCAAGTCTCTAGGACTCCTTGGGGATATAGATATTAACAAGACAGTCTTGTTGCAATCTCTGTGTCCACTGAGCATGGGTTTTGTAAGTAATTTTTCAATACCACAGGAATATAAAAGATTATTTTTCTGGCATCTAACCAAATAGGATGGTTTACATGGACTATTGTTGAACCTCCTGAATATTTTTAATTTTCAGGGAAAAATAAAATTCAACACAATTTCAATGGCAGTGGTATTTTATCAAATTCAAATTCTATAAGTAATTCAAGTATACTGTAAATGACAGACTTCTTAGCTAGTATCAATGAGAATATTCTAAATATACTAGAGAAAACAATGTTTCTTGAGGGGAAAAAGGATCTGTGTTTTGGAGATATGTAGTATATATTTATTTACTTATTATAAGTAATCACATTGGGAACTTATATGGCAAATCCCATGGTAAGTACTCTTTGATGCAGTATCTTCTTTAATCTTTATTACCACTCAAAGAAATAATAATGATAATCACATCCAGCTTATAGATGAGAAGAATGAGGCACAGAGAGTGAAGTAAAGTAGTCACCCTTGATCAAGTAATGGGAAAGTGGCTGAGCTGGGGTTCTGGTGTGAATATGGTGCTCTCACTCTGAACCCCACTGTAACTGCGGAAGTCTGGGCGTGGTGAAATATTGGGGAAAACCCCATGCTATTTCTTCTTTTATTTTTAAAGAAATTTGTAGAATAGTTTAATCATTTGAAGGGATGAATTCAAAATACAAACGTGTACTTATCCTGACAAAATGATTTAAAACAGCCTGTCAAAGAAAAAATCCAAATTAGTGAGGGACACTGGCAGAATGATAGTGTTTATTGTCTGTTACATCTAAAATGCAATAGGGTATTTCATCGAGGCAAGAAAATCTTACAAAGTCACTAGCAAAAACCCTTTGATGCTGGACTTCTCTGATTAAACCCCCCTGGAGCTGGTAGCTTTAAGACTCACTATGAAAATCCACAAGACAACCTTAGATGAATTGGCAGAGCATAGGTTTTGTAAATACAAAGTCAAGATAACCAACCTCGAGGGCTCTGTGCTAGGGAAGTGCAAAGAAATGCAGATCTCCTTTTTAAATTTTCTTTTTTTTTTAATGTTGGAAAGAATTCAACATCTGATATTATTTCACTTAAAGTAACATTGTGCTTGGCACTGACATGGAAAAAGAAACTATTTGAAATGCTCAAACCACTGCATTCTAAATACCTGACTTAAGAGTTATAAAAATAATGACAGTGTGAGTGTTGTCAATAGCTGAACTAGAACACAAGCACTTTTCCTTTTATGTAGCTACTAGTGGGGACCAAACTTGAATTTCCTCTGAATTCTGCCTTATCTAGCTATTTTCACCTGTGTTCGAGGTTCCAAATATCTATTCTGGGGACAGACTTTGTTGGTTTGAAAATCTATATGTTGTAAACTCTACAGGTAACCTCTTCTCCTCCTAGTGTTCTGAGTAATTGGGAAAGAGATACTTACCTAAATGTTTCCCTGGACACTGGAATGGTAGTCCATTAGTAATTGGGAAAGAGATACTTATCTAAATGTTCCCTGGACACTGGAATGGTAGTTACATTAGAAACAAATGTTAAGTTTAACTCAGCGGTATTAGATTTTTGACACTGGGAGTGAAGCTACCTTGGCCATGTCAGACCTTTGGTTTCTCTTTTCCTAACGTAAATGTTTTGTCACAAATGTTTTGGTTCAAGTTCCTCATGCTCAAGTGTGTTTAGGTTATTGTCCATCCTCTTTTCCAACAGTTTTAAGGCACCTAGCTTCTCTACTGGAAGATGTTTGATGAGGGCCATAATATTTTATAAATTGTTAGCAATTTATATGACAATGCTTAGCATAAAAGCACATGATGAATGCTTGAAACATGCTAGTTGCTTTTTAAATAACATTGCTAAGGACTTAAATAATGGTCTTTAAAAATACCACTTAATAATCAGTAATGTAACCACTGAGGAGAAATATAGCAGCCATCTTTTACTGAGTACTTTTGTGCAGGCCCTGAGCTGGACATTTTACATCTCTCTTTCCTGGGGCTCTGCCAGGCACTTTTTATTCTTGAATCTTATCAATGATAATTTACCTAGGGTCTCATGCTGAAGCCTCAATCTAAATCTAAGTCTGTTGCTGCCAAAACCTGTACTGTTTTCATTTTAAGGCAAATAAAAGCTCATCCCTTTCTAAAACACTAAAATACTCTCAATTAACTTTTTGCTATATTTTTTATATATTTCCAGAATCTCTTGGTATTATTTTATTCTAAGTGTTTAATATTGTGCCTTACCTGTTTTCATTTAGCACTAAATCAAAAGCATTTTTCATATATCTGAATAGCCTTCATAATTATCCAATGTTTAAAGAATCATGATTTTATGACTAGATGTTCAGTTGTAGACCTTTTTCTTATACTAGTAGGGCAGGTTTGCTGGCCAGGCCTGTGGTATGTCAGCGTTCTTGCCACACCTGGATTTTCTTCCCTCAATGGAGAACTGACCAACTGATTTTCAGCTTTATAAGGGATCCTGCAACCTTTTCATCTTAGTGTTCTTTTAAACTTAATACTAGAGATGACATCACAGAAAATCAAGTCCATCCTACCAAACAACTACAGGATGCCTTTCCCAAGAGAAGGCAGGTGACTTTCTCCCTGTGACAGTCAGTTCAGAAAGGTGCTGTCTTTCTTCTTTGCTATATGAGATTTGACTTGTTTAATAACTTGCTTATATAATTTTATTGACTTAGGTGGACTTTTCCTTCCTACATTGACTTCCTCAAGTGTTTCTTGATCTTCACTGCTTATTATTTTGTATCGCCTATAGACAACCTACCTCTTGAGATCCACAAAAATTAACATGTTTAAATCAAGCTCTTCATTCATGCATTCTCCAGCTGCTAGAGATACACAGGCAGACGGCCATTGTGATTGAGCACTTACAGCCACAGGGAGGACATGGACACTGAGCAGTTAATTACAAGAGTATTGTGTTACAGTGGCCTTGTAATGGCTTGTATGGGAGTGTATAACGTGAGTTAAGAGTGAGAAGCAGTAGAAGAATGGGCTCAATAGAGTGCTTTCAGAGTTCAGAGAGAAACAAGATGATTTGTATTGAGCAGGATCAGGGATGGCATCCTGGAGAATGCTTTTTATTCCTCTGGCTAATTCATCTGACCTGCACATCACATGAACATTCTTCAAGACACCAAGTACTGAAAAAGCAAATAACACGTCACTACTTTTTAAAATAAAAAATATGTGATGACTGAATGTCTTTACCCATCACCCAGAATAATTTGATATTTCTGGCAGTTTACAGCTGTAGAAGACTTTAGATGGATGATAACCTCAGTACTTTCATATCACTACTCATGAAGTCCAGTCATAATCTTTGAAGAAAGTAAAAGCATAGCTAGCTACTGGTTAAGAAAGACAAAGGGTAAATAGTTAGATAAGATTTACTCTGGCCAGGCACGGTGGCTCATGCCTGTCATCCCAGCACTTTGGGAGGCCGAGACAGGCAGATCACGAGGTCAGGAGTTTGTCCAGCCTGGCCAAACATGGTGAAATCCCGTGTCTACTAAAAATACAAACATTAGCCAGGCATGGTTGCGTGTGCCTGTAATCCCAGCTACTCAGGAGGCTGAGGCAGGAGAATCGCTTGAATCTGGGAGGCAGAGGTTGCAGTGAGCCAAGATCACGCCACTGCACTCCAGCCTGGGGGACAAGAGCTAGACTTCGTTTCAAAAAAAAAAAAAAAAAGATTTACTCTGTTGTCTCTGGGGTAACGGATATATATTTTGGTTTTGGGAAAGAAACAGTATTTGTAGGGGGCGCATTCTGGACCGAGCCCAAAACAATAACAGTACTCTAGTACTAGTAACAGCTAATACTTACATATTTTTTCTGGGTCAGGCATCGTTCTCAGAGTTTTAATAACTCATTAATCCTCACAACAACCCTGGGAAGTAGGTACTATAATACCTGTTTTACAGATGAAAAAACAAGCACAAAGATGTTAATGAATTGTCAAAGCTTTTTCAGCAAAACTGAAATTCAGATTGAAGTTGTTTGGCTCTAAGTAAGTTGATGTTCTCTGCCACTGTGCTGTAGTGCTCTCTGCACAGTTGCCACCACTAATCCATAAAACAGCCTTGCAGAAAGAATGTGCTGCCCATGTACAGATGACAGAATTGATACTTAAAGTCTATAACACTAGTAAGTGACAAAACCAGGATTTTAACTTGTCTGCTTTCCAGTAAACCACAGAGCTTAAATGAATTTCACAGGCGATTATCTTGATTCTCCACGATTGTTTTAAAAGTAAGAAAGAAAGCACTACCTTTTTAAAAGTCTAAATACTGGCCCAATAATAGCACTGCATGTCCATCAATGAATGAATTTGTGTGCCCAACTTCTGAAAGGGGATCCAATAAAGTATTGAAACCAATATGCAAGAAATATAATTGGAAAACAATGTCTTCCATTTCATCAGCTTTAGTTGCACGCAGCCATGGCTCAGAGAAGGGAGAAAAGAATGTGAGCAAAAGTGATCAGGGAAGATTTCCTGATGGAGGTGGAAGGCAAGCCAAACCTTCTGGGATAGTAGCATTTGAGTAGTGTTTAAAAAATTAATAAAAGGAGCTCTTGAGAAGTAAAGTTGCATTTCTGGACATGAGAGCAGTGTTGTGAAACTTAGATGAAGCATATAGAGAATGCAACGAGTGTGTTTGTGGACAGTGAGCGAACAGTTTGTCTATTAACAGACATCTGTCCAGAGTGGCAAGCACATAGTGGAAGGGGCCCCTTCCCTTTCCTTTTTGGTTACCCCACAACTCAGTATGGAGACTGACTGCCAAACCTCCACGTGTTTGTATTTCTTAGCGAAATGAAGGCGATCTCTTCCACCGGCTGTGGCACATCATGAATGAAATTCTGGACCTGCGGCGGCAGGTGCTGGTGGGCCACCTCACCCACGACCGGATGAAGGACGTGAAGCGCCACATTACTGCCCGCCTTGACTGGGGCAATGAGTGAGTATTGAGCATCACAGGGTGGCCTCTAGTAGGTGAACACAATGGAAGTGACATAGGCCTGAGCCAGAACGTGGTAATGTCACTGGAAGCAATCCTATGGGCTTTTCCATGTTTCTTGTTTTTGGAGGCTTAGTGCGAACTGTCATTGATAGAGCCAAGAACCATTTCTTCTCAAGCTGGTGTGGGCAATGAAATGTCGTTTGTTGTCTAGTATCATATGTGGCCTGATGGTGTGGACATGCTCATGGAAAATGAAATGTTCACAGCAATGAATTAGATGTGGCTTTTGGCTAAAATGGATCCTATTCTCAAATAGGCTTTAGGTTTGGCATGTGGATTTGCTTTTAAAATATATCTCTTCCATATCATGGTAATAGGTCACCAATGTAATCTGGAGGGAGACACTAATATTAACAGCTTCTGTGAAAGGTCTTATGACAAGTGCACTGGTGGGGCCTTTTATTGTTGCTGTGATTAGTCCTTTGTATTACGTACATATTAACTACTTTGAGGAGCTGCTTGAGGGAACTCAGCAAAAAGCTGTTCTTGACCAAGATTTATTTTTAAACAAAACCGTGACTAATTTAAAATACCAGCCATGTACTGAAATGGTAAATCTAATCACTGAAAGCTCTGACCAAGGCTGATATTGTACTAAATGCGAATATTAACATAGAAGTGAGAAATTAGAATAAGCCACCTTTGACTGAGATCCTAGGGTTGCATGAGGTTTAGGTTTAAAGCGGTGGCATGGTTCCTTAATAACCCACATGGCCATATCCTCCCTTCTTTTCCTCTCTCCAAATCCCCATTTGCTATTTCAAAGGATCTTAGGGCAACAGAAAAAAAAGGAAAGCAGACAGAAATGAAGAAAATGAGGGGAAGTGAACCACGGGTAAATTTGCCTCTTACTGAATGTGGAAAAACCAATTTGAAGCAGAATGCCACTTCCCATTACCATAGGAAATCACTTAGTCAGAAGCCAGGTTTGATTCTTCCCAAGATGTTGCACACTCTGAATGTGAATACCCAGACCTACTAACAGATTTTTAAACCTCCATCTCACTCAGAGGACTTCTGGTATTTTGTTGAATAGGATGTGCCGTTCATCTTTTTACAGACAATGAATAGAAGAGCCCAATTCATTTATCTCTAGAAGATTCATTCCTGTGAGAAATGAAACAGGTACAAATGTGGAGAGGCAACAAGAGCACAGGACTGGGAGCTCTGCTTTCCTAGGACCTGAAGCAAACTCCTTAACCCTCTTCATGTCAGTCCTCATCTGTTGAAGGAGGAAGTTGAACTAGAAAAGGCGCAAGGCCCCTTTCAGCTCCAGGATGACATTTAAAACACACAGCACCTCCTAACAGATTAGACTTCCCAGCCATTTACAGGGAACTTCCCATCCTGCCATGGGAATGAATTTCACAGGAGATTATCTCGAATCTCCATGATTGTGATGTGAGGTGGAATGGGAGTGGAAGGGGTCCGTTGGAGCGAGACCTGTGCTGCCTAATGTTTATTTCTTTATTGTTTTGAAAAACCTTTGAGGATTCTCTGAATTATTTTGGGTCTTAGTCATTATGCTGGTCCTCATTTCAAGGACTAGTTTGTAAATAGGAAGAAAGTTGGAAGAAATTAGCTTATCCAAAATAACATAGGAATGTAGATCAGGCAAGAAAATGATACTTCTTCAGTTTTATGAAAGAAAATGATGGCAGATGAAAAGGGGAAGGAAGGAAAAACATTAATTATGACTGAATCATGACTCAGTTTTTGACTTACGTAAGTTCTGGCTTGTACTTTGGGCAGTTCTGTGGCTAATTTATGATAAGACGGTAAAACATTGATGCATGAAAATGAGCAGTATAATTTATTTAGATCATCTTCAACTTCATGAATTTTCTGAGCTGTGATTCTGTTTTCTTTGAAATTCTTTGACTGTTTATTTTAAAATAACTTACAGTACAGAGATTATGAATTTACCTTATTTCTTTAAGTATACATTTGTTTTCTTATTGAATAGTGCTCATGGAAAGCAAATTAAGATAATCTCTTGCCTATTAAACTAGATGAAATTGTCCTGCAAAACAAGCTACCAGCACATAAATCTCTGGATGAACATCCATTAAGAATATGTTCCATCTCACGTTGTATATCAAACTGTTGAAGAGTAGTGAAGAGAAGCCCTCTTGATGTGGGAAGCTTAGGAAGAAGAGATCATTAATCTCATTTCCGAACAGGGCCAGCAAAAGAACTGGTCTTGCCTGGGAACCTCAAACAGCACTAAAATAATGGTACATGTTTCTGTTGCCCATAGAGTCCTACAACACGATGTTCTTTGACTTTTCTGCTAAGATTATGTGAGAGGAGGCAATCAGTTAATCCTTTCTTCTTGATGTCACAGAGTAGTTTAGTGACTGAGTTGATATAAAACATGATGCTCTCCCTGTGTGATCTCCTCTCATCCTCTCTCTCCCCTGCTTGCCTCATTTCTCCTTATTCTTTGTAAAGCACTTCTTTGATTTTACTCTGTAGGCTAGGAAACCTCAAACCATGGGAAGATATACCTAGGAATTAACAAAACCAAATAGAAACAAATAAGATTCTTCATAACCAGGACGCCAGGAAGCCAACAGAAGCCAAACAGTCAAGACTATGGGAGAAAAAGACTTGTAGATTACAGGTTTCTGAGGCTGCAGAATTTTTGCACTCATTCTGCAGCCATGTAGGTCACCTGTCTTCACGTATCTTACCTTCCTCCTGCGTGTGACTGATGTCTGAATTTCCAAGTTCAAATTCTCAAAGAGGGAATCTTATTGATAGCCAATGTCTAATACTGCTGTTTGGGCTGAGCATTTTATACCAGCCTCTCATAAGCTGCTGGCCAGTCTTTGGGTTATTTGTCCTTAGGTCAGGTGCTTACCCATAGTCCAATCAGGTGCGGCTCAGGAAGGGGAGATGGTCAAATGACTACCTTGTCTGCCACCACCACTCCCAGCAGAGAATGTGGATGGAGCAGCTTCTGATAGAAGGAGCTATGAGTAAGACAGGTATCACACATGATTATATGCCGTCTTTCCTTTGCTAAATGATCTTCATCAGTAATATTGACCCAGTGTCAGATGATAACTTACACTGTAGTACAGTGGTTCTCTTTCAGAAGGGAATGGAGAATGGAGAATAGACCCTATCAGAATCCCTGGTGAGATGTAGCAAGGGGGAACATGGACATTTTGAAAACAAATCACAGTGCTTGTTGTGAGTTAAAAATTCAACTAACATTAAATAATGGGTGTGTGAATTTTTCTCTAGGTTTCCCAAAGAGAACCATCATTTAGGAAAATTGAGAAACTGTTTTAGTATCTGAAAGACAGCTCCTACTGTCAAGGAGGTGACAGCTTTCTAATCTTCTTAAGAACAAATAGCCCTCAGGGTAGCTGGGACAGTGCCTGGCTTGAAGTAGGTGCTGAATTCATAAGTTTTACTTATGAAACCTTAATGAGATTTTTGGGGAGGGCATGGAAGAATTTTAGGTTTTTTTAAATACAAAAGTAAGCAAGCTGTGGTTCTATAATTGGAAATGTGATGCCAGAAGGCTTCCGTGTTAGAAAGAGTGGTGATGTGAAAGGGATTCAGAACAAGTGATCCTCAGAGAACTGAGCATGCGGTCTTGGATGTGGCGGTTGAGGGGTTCTGCTAGAGAAGAGGGTATCTTGGCCTTGATCAATAGGGCATTACACAGGCATTGTGTAGCCTTTGAGATGATTATGGAGGGTTAAGGAGATGAACAGAACTGTGTGGCATTGGTGTCAGCATTGTAATGTGGGTGCCCTGGAGGGGATTATGCTAGGAAGGTCGCTAAAGGGAAGCTAACCAGAATAGAATTAGACTCATGTTCCTCTGTTCATGGGAAGACATCACAAGTCAATTGCCACACTTGGTACTCTGAGGCTGGATATAACCTTAGAATACTTCTCAGCACAGCAAGCCACATGTCAGCCACAGTGAAATCTGACATAAAGGGTTAAACTCTTCTGCCAGCCCAGGCCCCAAACTCATTCCTCATTTCCATTTCCTGCCTTTATTGAGTTTTTCCTAATGACTGACCTCAGAATTTGCTGTAAATAAGGACCATGCATAAGTTGCTAGAGATTCATATAAGAAATGTGTTGCCTCTGGGCACAGCTAGGTATACTGGTGCTAGGTAAAATTCTAAAGGCCAAATTTCCCTCCCCTCAACTCCAGTTTCTAGAACCACATGATGTCTAGCTCTAGTTTCCATTCACTCCAGTGTGGAAGGCCTTCTCTTGTGATAATTTGAAGGGTGCTGAAGGCTTCACACCATATGGTGCTGAGGCCCCCAGTGGCAGGAGCACTCCACTGAGAGTGCCAACCCATCCCTCCTGGATTTGCTTGTCTTTCTCATCTTCTGTGTTTCAAGTTTTGCCCAGTGTCCAGCCAAGTTATGTTGTCTACCCCAACTGTGGTAACAAGTCACACAAGGTAAAAACTATGGGTGAGAGAAGCATGGTGGGTGATATACCTAATTTCCAAGTGATGTAGTAAAAAACAATTGTTTTTTAACGTATTTCATGGAGATAACTTTTCCCCCAAACGTTTGCAATTTGTTTTCTAGACAACTGGGACTGGACCTGGTGCCTAGGAAAGAGTATGCGATGGTGGATCCGGAAGACATCAGCATTACTGAGCTCTACCGATTGGTACGTACAGGAAATCTTGGCTCCCAGCCTCCCTGCTAATTTTCTGGTTTCCATGGCAGTCCTCATACTTGTTTGATTTTGTAAGAACAGGATGTTCCAGGATTAATTTAGAGAGAATAAAAAGACTTGAGAGCTGAGGTGACCATGCCCTCAGTACAGTACTGAGACACTTTACCTGTCTAAGAATAACGTGGTACTCTCCAGTGGGCCCTCAACGCCCAGGCACCAGGAAGTCAGTACAAAGACGTTTTCAGTTCTTTTGTAAATCTTTCTACTTTTTGCCTAGTCTAGTGAAATGTTTACAAGTCATGCATAGTTATCTGTTGTGTTTGAGGACCATACTGTGACTAATGATGTCTAGTCTTAGCTCAGCAGCATGTTAACCTTCCTCCTGCCCCCATTAGCTCTATATACATATTGTGTGTGTGTGTGTGTGTGTGTGTGTGTGTGTGTACGTACATAATGGCACTATATACGCCAACTACTGAAACAGTCTCCTTAGTCTTCAACTGCTGAACTTACACCCACCCTTCCCAGACTCCAATCCATTCCTAAGTACTGAAGCCCGTGAATCATCCTAAAATATTTGATCATATTGCCCATCATGGTCTCACTTATGACTTGAGTTTTTTTCTAGTTACATGGTAAGTTAAAGTCCTGTTTTTTTGCTTGGCATCCAGGTTCCCCAAATCTGGTCCAATCTGCCTCTGTTTAACCTTGTATTCTTAAATAATTGTATGAAATGTACCTAATATCTTGATATTAGCTAAGTTCTGAAAATCCAAAATCAGAGAAGAGGTGGCTGGGATGGGCTTTCAAAAACCATCACCCTAAGCATAATTGTACTTTGATCTCATTACTGCTGCTTCTTACCATAAAGTTCCAAGAAGGACTGCCTATCGGAAATAGTAGACTCCTTTTTGGATGATCCTGCCTCTTTTGGCATATCTTTCCAAGCTTATTTTTCTGAGAATAATGAGATATTCTTAACCTGAAGATTATCTATATCTGAAAAACGTGGAAGAAAATTTCAGTAAGTCCACTGGGAATGTGTCTGATTTAAGAAGGCAGTTCTTAATATTGCTTTCAGATTTTTCCATGATCATCAAATTGATGTTCAGATTATCTGTACTTCATTGTGTCATTTGGAATCAATTCCATTTTTTAGAGGATATTCTTTATAGTATATTGAATTTCTTCAGAGTGGTGGTGTGTGCTGCTTGCCTTCATGACATCAGTGCTAAACAGAGTATCTGGCATGTAGTGAGAACATAGTTAGAGGTCAGTTAGTGGGAGGCGAAGAAGGAAAAATAAGAGCATTCCACATTAAAGTCATCACTGCCTCTTAGCTTACATAACAAGTATAATCAGTACAGTTTGTCAGTCATACCCTCTGATGTGGCGTCGTTATTTTTGTTCATTTATTTAACTTATTGAACGTCATATGCTCTCACTTTTAAGAACATCTCTCACTTAATTTTTAAGTTCCTTTAGGGAATGCACTGTATATACCTCTATATGTTCAAGATAGTCTTGTACAGTGCTTTTGCACTAAGTAGGCACCGAGTCAATGCTTTGAAGATCATTATGGTATCATGAAAAGACTGGATTATTGGCTCCAAACAAGTGCATTTACAATCTCTCTCTCTCTTTTACCAGTTATTTGGGTCTTGAATTTATTATTTAATCTCTCACAGCCTCAGTTTATTCATCTACTAAATGGGGAAATAATTATTTTCATGTTTATTATGAAGATTAGATAAGAAAATATATGTAAAATGCCTTTCCTTGACAGATAATATTTGCACAACACGTAAGCATTTGGTCAGTTTTCATTCCTTTCTTTATTTCATCTGCATTGGAGAGCCAACAGGGTAAAAATAATTGATGCCTCATATTCGGGTTAGATTTGGCTGTGTCATGAAAAAATAAAAAGTAGAAGCTAAAACATGATGGAAATTTATTTCTTAAAGTATAAAAGTTTAGAAACAGGAATTTCTGGGTTTGGTTGTGGTTTTATGGTGTGAAAAGGAATCTACAGCCTTATCTTTCTACACTAAACATGGCTTCCGTCACCAAGAGCACCTCTAAGTGCAATATAGCTGCAAGAGTTCTAGCCATCATATTTGCATTCCAGGCAGTAGGAAGGAGACAGATTTCTCTCAGTTGATTCAAATACTTTAATGAACCTTTCTGGAAGTTCCACACAACACTTGCACTTACATTTCAGTGGCAGAGCTTAGGCACACCCCTGTATTTAGTTGAGTATGTCAGCTATTGGATGAATAACTGATGTCTGATGCAAATATATTTTATTTTCCTGAGTTTGATTTTGTGCATATGTAATTTTGTCTCTGTTCTTTTCATGTAACATTCTATATGGGATGGCAAATTGATTTCACCTCTTTCGGCATTCCAGTTTATTGGTGGTGGCTGCCTAGAGTGCAGTGTTGATAAGATTCCAGGGTCTCATCTAGGGTCTCATTGATTAGCCATGTTGGCCTTTGGTGGGAAAGACAGCAGGGGATATTTTAGTATGTTACAGCTGAGATCCTAGTTCAAGGCCTTCATTTTACAGATGAAGAAAATAAAACGTGATTTGACATGAAAACTTATTTTCTCCTCAGTGCTGGTTGCACTTGATTATTTCCAAAACAAAGAAAGTAGCCCAAGAACAACTCAAATAATTATCAGCTTCAGAAGAGCGTGTGCTTTTCTTTAAGACAGTTTCTTTTTCTTCCTTTTTTTTCTCTTCAACTTTTATTTCAGGTTCTAGGGTACATGTGCGGGTTATGCAGGTTTGTTACATAGGTAAATGTGTGCCATGGTGGTTTGCTGCACAGATCAACCCGTCACCCAGGTATTAAGCCTAGTATCCATAAGGGAGTTTCTTTTTCAAGTTTCTGTTTTATTCTGGCCTAGCAATAATAAGATTCTCTGTAGTCCTGGTGTTTTTCTCTGTTCAACATGAAAGTGACTATTGATTTCACCAGGGAGGGTTGGGAGGCACCATCACCAATCCCTTGTTGTTTGGCAATTCATTGTCACTTTGGGTCGGTTAAGTGGCCCAACACAGAGGACATTTGATTAATTGTTGCTGCTTTTCTTCTTTTACTTCTTCCTAGTCAGTGTCATGTTTGAAACACAAGTCTTTGCATCTTACCAAATTCGTATTGCATCATTAGAAAAAAAAGTCTCACTTTAGGTTCTTGATAGCCCTGTTAGCAGATCTTTCTCACCTAATTGTGTTCATGTAAGCAGGAAAAGTGCTAAACCTCACAGTGTTAGCATATGTCCACTTAGATATTTTGGTTTAGTGCCAAAGGCAAGATTTCAATCCCTCTATAAATAAAGGGAACCTTATTAGCCAGCTTCTCTCCTATTTGTGCCTGCAGGTTTCTATCTTTTTGGAAACCTTTCTTGGTTTTGTAAGATCATGCATCTGCTTACTCTGCAATCCTTAGAAGGTGAGACTAGCAGATCTCAGATGGAACACAGTAGTTCTCACATGCAATTTCAACCCAAGGGGATATTTGGCATTGTCTGGAGACATTTTTGGTTGTCACAACAGGAGATGGGAAGGAGAGATACTATAGGCATCTGGTAGGTAGAGGCTAGGAAAAGCTGCTAGATGTCCTACAAAGCCCAGGACAGCCCCTATAACAAGGAAATATTCAGCCTAGTTGTCAGTAGTCCTGAGTTTGATAAACCCTGATGTAGACAGTTCATTCAATAATTAATGCATTATTTGAAGATTAAAAATTTGAGTCAGTTAAGTAAATCTTTGGGATGAATCTGTTTCTTCCCCTAATCAAAGAGATAGTTCAACTGTTAAGCACAGTTAGAGTAACTGGTAGGTGCATTTGTAGCCACAAATTAACTCAAGCTCTTGAAGTGTGAACCTGACTTTTTAATTTTATTGTAATAATACTTTCACAGAGATTTTTTTAGCAGTTTGCCAAAGTACTGAATTACCAAGAGAAAAGAAAGTAATCATAACCTACTAAGTCCAAATGGTCCTAGACCTGAAAGAATAGTGGGGATGGGAAGAGGGGTATTTTCAGTGCTGGAGTGTGCCGGATGTGAGGGCCCATGTTAAATGTGCAAAGGGCAGAGTCAGGCAGGCTTATTACTAGCATGCATTCAAAGAACAAAAGTTCCAAGGCCATCATTACTCGAAAGACGCAACAATACATTGTTTAGTTTGCTGTGATTTGCATCTGTCTGCACATGATCCGGATCAGTGATTCTCAACCCTCATTGCCCATTAGAATCACCTGGGGGAGCTTTTAAAACTACCAGTCTCTGGACCCCCCCAGCCCCTAGAAATTCTAATTTAATTGTTCTGAGATAAGACCTGGGCATAAGTATTTTTTAAAAGCTCTCTTGGGGACTCTAAAGTGCAGCCAGGGTTGAGAACCACTGATCTAGATATATTGGATTCGTTGCACGAGTAAAGGAGCTAATTTTTTCTCCTTAATTCTTAGTGAACGTCATGACTGATGCAGGGAACTTTGCACTGTTTGAGGTTAAGAGCGGATATCTCCTTAAGGTCTATTCTTTTCATAAGGTTTTTACATCTGTTTCTGTAGCTCTGGCCTTTAGTAGTCATTCAATTCTTCATAGTAGCTTGTGCTCTGTTACCCTTTTAAGTAAACATGTTTTTCTTTTAAGTAAATCAGTAAATACGGTAGCAATTCTGGTGGGGTGGAGGGGGGATGGGAATGCCTTGTGAGTTAGAGATGTATTTTTATGAACATATGATGCCACTTTTGCCACAGTTGAAAAAAAAATTGTTAAAGCACAAAGTAGAGCAACCTTTATAGAAAACAAGCCAAAATCGTTCTTCTTTCCTACAGTTAGAATATTTTTCTTCAGGAACCTGTGTTTAGTAATTATATCCCACACATGCCTCAATGCTTAGGTCTACTTTTAAAAATGACTTACTTACTCCCCACTTTTACGAAGAGATTCCCGGTGTACCTGTTGAGTATACAGTGATTATAGATGAATTTAGCTGAATTTTTTCTACCCTTTGCTTCTCAAGTAGTTCAAAATAAAAGTTTTAACTTTTAAGCATGAAAAAATTCTAGTGATTTTATGTTGCGTTAACACTTGTAAATTTACATGACATTTTGGCTTCAAAATTTGGTCATTCAGTAGTTTTTGAACTCAAAGGCGTAAAAAGATGGCTAATGTAGACATGGGGTCATTTATCCTTCAACAAAGGCTGTGGCTCTGTTACAATGAAATTGAAATCCCTGAACTATTTTTTTAATTGTCAAAGTGATCCAAAAGAGTTAGTTTTTAAAAATTAGTCTGTGCTATGAAAGTGATAATCTTCCATGTTCTTAGCACCTGTTCTATTAATACACAAGCCTAGCCACATGTTTTTCCTGTACTCTTATCCTGAGTCAGTATTACTCGAAGTGTGGTCCAAGAAATGGCTGGACCGTGAACTGTTGGTCCAACTATACAAATGACAAGTAAATGATTAGAAACCTTTATGGCATTTGACATTGCCATGGCATTTTTATTGTATTCATGAAAGAATCAGTCTGCAGCAAGTTACAGGGAGAAACAAACTGGTCCCTCACTGCAAGCAGTTTGAGGAGCTCTAACCTAGATAGGTAAATCCTGCACCCTCCTTAACTCTCAGCTAAAGTGCCATTTTCCCGGGACGCCTGCCCAGTCTCATGTCAAATCCCCACTTTTATACTCTCATCATAATCTGGATCTTTAGGCCAGGCACAGTAGCTCACACCTGTCATCTCAGCACTTGGGCAGACTGAGGCAGGAGGATTGCTTAAATCCAGGAGTTCAAGACCAGCCTGGGCAACATGGTGAAACCTTGTCTCTACAAAAAAATAATAAAAATTAGCTGGGTGTGGTAACACATGCCTGTAGTCCCAGCTACTCTGGAGGCCAAGGCGGGAGGATCTCTTGAGCCTGGGAGGTAGAGGCTGCAGTGAGCTGAGATCATGCCACTGCAGTCCAGCCTAGGCAGCAGAGAAAGATACTGCCTCAATAATAATAATAATAATCTGGGTCTTTGCTTCGTTCGTCACAGTTGCAGTTTTACACGTGTATGTGTGACAATTTTGTTCATGTCTGCTTCCCTTAGTAGATAGATGCTCTGTGAAGGTGTGAACTGTTTCTGTTTTTGCTTCTCATTGTGTTCCCAGGGCTTGATACCTAGCAGATACTTGAATGTATGTTTGATCAATGATCATCCCCATGTTATCCTCCTTCCTCAACTTGTGAATGATTCTTTTTCTCCCTCAACCTGTGGGAACTCACATCTTGTCTTGTTACCTAAGTTGAACCTGCACTGGCTGTATTGAGGAAGGGACTCAAGGTGGACACAGATGCTATTCTTAGCTTTAGACACCTTACTGGCTTTCCTAAGTCTCTCCCTATAGCTCTACAGCCAGTTAGAAACTATGATTTGCCACAGCCTGTCTCAGACAACTACCACAACTTTACAATTTAGTATCACCTAAAAGAACTTTTAATTATGAGTAATGAGAAGTTATAACTTAGATATAATTTAGTCTGTTTTTTAAAAAGATGACTAATAATTTGTTCTCATCTTGGGAGTTGATAAGGGAGCAAAAGAATCCTTTGAACTTCCTGCTTCCTGAATCTACTCAGTGAGTTGTTATTTTCATATTAATGATTTTAAAAATTCTTCAAGCAAGGTTCCTTGATAATCTATAAACTTCACGGTTTCTTATTTTAGAAGTTGGAAGAAAATTTGGAATTTAACATCCAAAGTTAAATTGGATGTCTTCCGGACTATTTCTATGTCTATAGTCCAAAAGACATAGACTGTATATTTTGCTGTGGATTTAGATACCAAATCCACAGCAAAATAAAAAGTATGGCATAGGACATCACAGTTATCCCATAGCTAACTAGTTTGTTGGGTCTTATTATTTCCTTCAGTCCATGCTGATCATGTTTTTGTTGGGGGGTGTCATTCAGATGGAACATCGACATCGGAAGAAGGACACCCCGGTGCAGGCCAGCAGTCACCACCTCTTTGTCCAGATGAAGAGCCTCATGTGTTCCAACCTGGGAGAGGAGCTGGAGGTCATCTTCTCACTCTTTGACAGTAAAGAGAACCGGCCAATCAGGTACCTGCACGTGGAGATAGTGTTTCAATGTCTTACTGTTAGAATGGTGCATATTTGTGCTTGGCAAGATTTAAGATATATGATCTTGTATACTTTTTACTCTATCAGCCCCAATTTTCTCACCAGTAGAACTCTAAGTTTCTAAGCTTCCTGTTCTTTGGATGTTTCTGTGAGGGATGATGAATGCAACATTCTTTGAAAAATTCAGAAGGGCTATAGAATCAGAATAATTGATATTAAATTGAAGTATGGCATGGATATAAAATCTGTTATTTGTTTTAATTATTTTGTATTGGTAACATGAAGAAAATACAGATTCTCTGGAGAAGTTTGCTTATCACAGTCAGCATGCTGTATCTTTCAGATTTTTAGTAAACCATTCTGTTATTCTTATCCTATCTGGATCAAATGGTTTAAAGAGACAATTAAATACTTAGAAACCTTCCCATTAAAGTTTCAGAGCTGTGAGATGAAACCAATTTTCACATATTTCTTTTTCTTTCTCAGTTCTCTGAGTCTTACCCATTACAGTTCTCTTTTGGTTCTCTTTTCTCTTTTAGTATTTAGGAAAAGACATACAGTGTATGTTTTGGTTGTTACTCGAAAGTCTCAACTCTTATTAAAACTTTTTTGTCTAAAATTTTTAATATTTGTTTTAAAGTTAAGCACAAAACTTGCCATCTTTTAGATTAAAAATTTCACAGTTAAATTGCGAATTCGAATTGAATCACACAAATCACACATAATGACCCAACTGTACCATGCTTTAAAAAAAATACTTTTCAATAAACAGTCACAATTTTAGGCAATACCGAGTCTTATATATACACACTTGCATATGTATACACACATATGTATACACACACATATATACACACACGTATATGCATTCACATATATATATACACACACGTGCGCGCGTGCACGTGCGCACACACACACATATATAAGTGTATAGATACACACACACACACACACATATATATATATTTTTTTGAGCTGGAGTCTTGTTTTGTTGCGCAGGCTAGAGTGCAGTGGTGTGGTCTCAGCTCACTGCAACCTCTGCCTCCGGGGTTCAAGTGATTCTCCTGCCTCAGCCTCCCGAGTAGCTTGCCCAGCTAATTTTTGTATTTTTAGTAGAGACGGGTTTCACCATGTTGGCCAGGCTGGTCTCGAACTCCTGACCTCAGATGATCCACCCACTTCGGCCTCCCAAAGTGCTGGGATTACAGGCGTGAGCCACTGTGCCTGGCCTATTATTTTATAAACAGAAAATAATCTTGGAGTAATTCTTTTCTGGTAGTTTTTTTTTTTCTAGGGAATATGTGTGAAGTTTATTTTTAATGCAGTTACAGTCATAAAATCTTTGTTGAATTAAGTTATATCTTAGTCATTATCTACTAGTAAGTGTACTTTTTATTTCTTGACAGTGGACTATGACCATAGAATTTAGAAAGTGGTGTTTTTGTGCACCAGGGACAAAATTTATGAGGTGTGGAAATAACAGTGGTAATACAGTTTTAAAATCTACTTTCTACACTATTAGAGGAAATGAATCAGTGTGTTAAAAGAACTTTGCCTCTTTACAAATCAGCACTACTAAAAAGGGAAGTAAAAGGCATGAAAAACTGATCCAAGTTACACTTTAGAAATGTGGACAATTATTTAGAGATACTTGTTTATATGTCGAAGTGTGTCTGGTTTATGGGTAGTTTAGTTTATAAAATCTTTATAATATTGTCTATATAATACGTGATCTCTTTAATATGCTTTATAAACTATATGGAATGTAAAAGGAAGAACTGAAGTTATTCTTTTGCTCATTTCTGTTAAACTAAAGTTTTGTTTGTTTGTTTGTTTTTGTTTTTGTTTGAGACAGAGTCTTTCTCTGTCACCCAGGCTGGAGCTCAGTGGCACATTCTCGGCCCACTGCAACCTCCACCTCCTGGGTTCAAGTGATTCTTGTGCCTCAGCCTCCTGAGTATCTGAGATTACAGACATCCGCCACCACGCCCAGCTAATTTTTGTATTTTTAGTAGAGACAGGGTTTCACCATGTTGGCCGGGCTGGTCTTGAACTCCTGGCCTCAAGTGATTCCCCCGCCCCGGCCTCCCAAAGTGCTGGGATTATAGGCATGAGCCACTGTGCCTGGTCAGCTGTTAAGCTAAAGTTTTTGTGGAATACAAACTCCCCTTTGCCACTAATGCTCAAATTACATTATCATAGGATTGTAGTAATTTGGGATTAATATTAGCTTGTCTCTAAATATCATCTCATTATAAACATTTTCCAATTTTCTCAAACATTCTAAATAGGTATTGATCTTCAGAGTGCCCCTTATTTTAGTCCTATATCCTTAGCAAAAGTAAGATAATAACCCGGGTACAGGGTCTGCCAAAATGGTTCAAGCCAGGAGCTGTGTAGTTTTTCTGGTCTGTAATGTGGCTGGGCTGCCATGCCTGCCTACTTCCCCTGGGTCTCTCCCTCCGCTTTTCCCTCTCTCACTTCTGCCTTCACTCTCCCCTTTTGTCACCCTCCTCCCCATCCCTTTTCCTCCTTCTCTCTCTCTACCCGCTCCACCACATAAACACACAAACACACACACACACACACACACACACACACACATACACACTCCTTCAATATCCCACCTGATCTGTAATGATCCTAGGAGAAATCAAGTCAATCCCTTCCCACTGCTTCTCCTCACTGCGTTTGGTTATCTATGGCTCTCACCTCTCAAACTCAGATCACCATGAAGGTAATTGGCCAAAGAATAAGAATCACAATATATGCTTACTAGATGTTTGGAACAGCCTCAGATTTATCTTCTTGATGTTTCTGAGGCCTCAGGCCACACAGTGATTGTTTTCTTTTAGGAAGTGTTCAAAACCTTGTAATGAGTCAGTTTGGTTCAAACTGCTGGGAACACAGGGCAGTTCACCGTCCCTGCATGAAGAGGCCTTAGGATGCACAGATCTGAAGACTGGGCTTGACTCTTGTCTCTGCAGTTGATGGTGACTTTGCAGCCTTGACCCTTTTACTTCCTTCTATTTTTTTTTTTTTTTCATCTTGGAACTGCTAACAGTTCTTGCTGCCTTCATCCCACCTGGCATAGGTAATGAGTATCAAATGTCTGCATCTTCTCAGAAAAAAGTACTGTGAATGTGAGATGTGATTTTAAGGCATTGTTATATTTCTTCTTGTGAGTATTATAAAATTTTATATTTCTTTTAAACTTTTTATTTTAGAAAAATTTCCAACATACATAGAAGTAGACTATTGTAAGGAACCCTTATGTACCCTCCACCAGCTTCAACAACTATCAACAAAAGTTTGATCTTGTTTTAACACATTCCTTTCCAATTTTCATCTTTACCCTAGATTATTTTGAAGCAAATTCCTGACCTCATAACATTTTCAAATGTAAAAAAGGGAACTCTAAAGGAATTATCATCTAACAAATTAATATTCCTTTAATATCATCAAATATTCATTTGTAATTGGATTCAGATTTCCCCTATTGACTCATAAATATTGTTTTACAAATTGTTCAAATTGAGATTCAAATAAAGTCCATATGTTGCAGATAAGTCTTATACATAAATTTCAGCTCTAGCTTCCCTCTTCCTCTTAAATTCCTGGAACTTACTTATCATTTGGTTTATTTCTTTTTGAGAGTTCAAATTCTAATTGCAAACATTGAAAATCAGTGGACAAAAGATAGTATAGTTAAGTGAATGCTTGTGTTATTAACTAAGAGGGTTAGTGCTATAATTTACAAAAAGTAAAATGCCAGAGGAAAAGAAGTCATTATACGAAAAAGACACTTGCACACTCACGTTTTTAACAGCACAATTTGCAATTGTATTAATATGGAACCAGCCCAAATCCGCATCAATCAATGAGTGGATAAAGAAAATGTGAGATATATATATATATGCGCCATGGAATACTACTCAGCCATGTAAAGGAATGAAATAATGGCTTTCGCAGCAACCTGGATGGAATTGGAGACAATTATTCTAAGTGAAGAAACTCAGGAATGGAAAACCAAACATCATATGTTCTCACTCATAAGTTGGAGTTAAGCTATAAGGATGCAAAGGCATAGGAATGACACGATAGACTTTGTGAACTCTGGGGAAAGGGTGGGAGGGGGGTTAGGGATAAAAGACTATACATTGGGTACAGTGTACACTGCTCAGGTGAAGGGTGCACCAAAATCTCAGAAATCACCACTAAAGAACTTCTTCATGTAAAAAATTTAAAAAAATAAAAAACAGAAGGACAGAGAACTAGAGATGTGATAAAACATATGATAAGTGTTAATGATAGAATCTAGGTAGTATGTATATATGTGTTCACTGGAAGTTTTTTTATTTCTTTATATTTAAAAGTTTTCATAATGCTAAAAAACTTTAAAAAAAAAAAAAGTAAAATGCAGTCTAAATGATCTTTGTGGCTTTAGTCTGGCCATTGATCACAGAACATTACCTTGTCCAGGTACAGGTGGAGGGAACAACACATGTAAAACCTGTAGAGGATGGATTAGGAAACAAGGTGTTTATTCCTCACATAAGACAGATAACTGATTAGTACTTTGAAAAAAAAAAATTCTCCTTTAAGAAGCAAACAGCCAGCATTTATTGAGCACTAACCATCTGCCATACTCTGTTCTAAGTGCTTTAAGTATATTATTAGCACCAATTTTATAGATGAGGAAGCCAAGGCACCGAGAGGCTAGAGAAGATGACCAAGCTTCTGTAAGTGGCAAAAGGCTGAGCAGAGCTGCAGACCCCGTACTCTGGCCCAACACCTGCCCTCTGAACCACAACACCAGCAGTCGCATCAGAATCACTGCCTAAGCTCTTCAGTATTTGTCTGAAAGTTTCCGTAGTTGAACAGGATTTTATTGGCCAGAATTGGAGCTTTAGAGACTGAAAGTCTTAATAATAAATTGTTATGAATTCTTGATAATGGTAATTCTGAAATTGATATAGGGCCTCAGAAATCATCTATACTATAGAAGTTGGGTTTAAAATTGAGTCCTTCTCAAAATACTTTAAGAATAGCAAAGTGGCTCCTCTAGCTACCCATGATGTGGAAAGGAAAGAAGGCCAAGAAGAGGAAGGTGTCCCTGACCCCTGCTGTCTTGAAGAAGAGGAGGCCAAGAAAGTGATACATCCCCTGTTTGAGAAAAGGCCTAAGAATGTTGGCATTAGACAGGACATCCAGCCCAAAAGGCACCTCCCTGGCTTTGTGAAATGGCCCCGCTATATCAGGTTGCTGTGGCAAAGAGCCATCCCCCATAAGTGGCTGAAAGTGCCTCCTGCAATTAACAGTTCACTCAGGCCTTGGACCACCTAACAGCTACTCAGCTGCATAAGCTGGCCCACAAGTACAGACCAAAGACAAAGCAAGAGAAGAGGCTGTTGGCCCAGGCTGAGAAGAAAGCTGTGGCAAAGGGGATGTGCCCACTAAGAGACTACCTGTTCTTTGAGCAGGATTAACACTATCACCACCTTGGTGGAGAACAAGAAGGCTCAACTGATGGTGACTGCAGATGACATGGATCCCATTGAGCTGACTGTCTTCCTGCCTGCCCTGTGTCATAAAATGAGGGTTCCCTAACTGCGTTATCAAGGGGAAGGCAAGACTGGAATGTCTAGTCCACAGGAAGACCTGCACCACTGTTGCTTCCACACAGGTTAGCTCAGAAGACAAAGGAGCTTTAGCTAAGCCAGTGGAAGCTATCAAGACCAATTACAACGACAGATATGATGACATCTGCCATCACTGGGGAGGCAACATCCTGGGTCTAAAATCTTTGGCTCACATTCCCAAGCTGGAAAAGGCAAAGGTTAAAGAACCCACCACTGGCCGGGCGCGGTGGCTCAAGCCTGTAATCTCAGCACTTTGGGAGGCCGAGACGGGCGGATCACGAGGTCAGGAGATCGAGACCATCCTGGCTAACAGGGTGAAACCCCATCTCTATTAAGAAATACAAAAAACTAGCCGGGCGAGGTGGCGGGCGCCTGTAGTCCCAGCTACTCGGGAGGCTGAGGCCGGAGAATGGCGTGAACCCGGGAGGCGGAGCTTGCAGTGAGCTGAGATCCGGCCACTGCACTCCAGCCTGGGCGACAGAGCGAGACTCCGTCTCAAAAAAAAAAAAAAAAAAAAAAAAAAAAAAGAACCCACCACTAAACTGGGCTAAATGTGCACTGTTGAGTTTTTTGTACATAAAAATAATAATTCTAAAAAAAAAAAAAGCAAAGTGGCATCAATTCTTTATGCTAGTGATCAAAATCTTAGATTAAGTACTTAGATATGTCCAATACAAAATGAGCCAGCATGTAAAAGTACTCCGTTTCTCGTTCATTCAGTAGAATTATGAAGCACGTAGTATCTCCTCAGTACCAGCAAGAGTGCGTTTCCTGATAAGAACTTGTCATTGAAGCTGGACCATATTTAGAAAGCCCATTAATCTTGTCTCAAAACAATTACTGAATATCCCTGAAGGTGGCCCAGTATGTTAAGCCTGCAAAGTGTGTTTTGGACACCTCTCGCAGTGACTAAAGATTCAGGCCCATTCCAATGGCATCCTGCTCAAACACACCTACTCCAGGCCTCTTTTCCAGTTTACCTTCCTCACTTGTTTATGTCACATCACCAGCCCAGAGTCTCCTGAAGGCACAGCCACATTGGAGCAGCAAAAATCACATACTTTTATTTGAGATGTATACAGTCTTGACACAATTTCTCTCTATAAAAAATAATTATTAGTTTTATAAAATGAGTTCTCCAGATTTTTACATGAGCCAATTGTTCTTAGAGCATATTTATCTGGTTGAAAGTTTATGATTTCCCCAGCCCTCAAGGGTATTGCTGGGAAAGGGAGGGAATCATTTCTCTGCAAATCATCGGTAATTTTATTACATTCATTTAACACTCATGTAATGCTTATTATATTCCAGGCACCATTCTGAGCTCTTTAAGAAATATTAATTTAATTAGCCCTTGTAACACTCTATAAGGTAGATACTACTAATATCCATGTTTTTATAGATGGGGAAACTGAGGCACAGAGAGTTTTTTTTTTTTTTTAAATAACTTACCCAAAGTCATACAGCTGGTATGTGGTGGAGCTAGTATTCTAACATGGCAGTTTACGTAGGAATCTGTATTCTGAATCACTGCTCTTCACCCATACTCATCATGTACAATATCTGTAAAATTCTATATTTTTCATCAACCTATTTTTACTCACCATTGTGTAATAAGGGGTCTGTCGAGGGTTTGTGGTTTTAGGAAACTAGAGTAGGAGGGACTTGACCTCGTTAAGAATTGACAGGAAGGCCAGACGCGGTGGCTCAAGCCTGTAATCCCAGCACTTTGGGAGGCCGAGACGGGTGGATCACGAGGTCAGGAGATCGAGACCATCCTGGCTAACACAGTGAAACCCCATCTCTACTAAAAAATACAAAAAAACTAGCCGGGCGTGGTGGTGGGCGCCTGTAGTCCCAGCTACTCGGGAGGCTGAGGCAGAAGAATGGCGCAAACCCGGGAGGCGGAGCTTGCAGTGAGCTGAGATCCAGCCACTGCACTCCAGCCTGGGCGACAGTACGAGACTCCCTCTCAAAAAAAAAAAAAAAAAGAATTGACAGGAAAGATCCAGTAATGAGGGAGAGGGGAAATCACTGATCGCCCAAGGTCCCTTAGGAGGCATCAGGAAACAGATTTGAGTTTGCAGGTGGGGAGATTAGCCATGGGCCAGAGAAAGAAAGAGACAAAAGAATGTAGACGTGCATAAACTGAGGTGTAGGATTGGGCATATGAGTTTTTGTTACATAAAAGCAAACTACTGGCATTATTTGTTACTGTGTCTCCTTTAGCTTGCATTTAAAATTGGCTTCTGTACTACATGGTGATAGAGTCATGGTGTTTGTTCATGCTTTCCATAGGTTGTGCAGCTACGAATGTATACATTAATTCTTATCTCTGCTGTTTTGGCATATGTCAATTAATCTACAACAGACAGTAAATTTTATGGACCAGTGAAAACAACGCTGTTTACTGGTTGACTACCTCCCTTATAACTTTCATTACTTTGTTTACTGATGTACTCTAAGGCTTCATTAGTTAAAGTTGTAAATTTGTCTAGGGACTAATCTATTAATGCATTGCATTCTCATCAGAGAATATATTTAATAGGACCTGAGTGCCGCCAGTTGGTACTCAGCTGGCATAGGGCTGCTCAGGCATGCGAGCTGCTGGCGTGGGCTTTTATTTGAGAAAATAGCAGCAGGGTAGTACTTCTGGAAAAAGTGTTATCCCGATGATTAAATACAAAAATCTTATCCTAGTAATTAAGTACAGATGAGGTTTACTGTCTGCTTGTGACATATTCACATACTTTTCTGAAGCTAGGTATTTTTCCTAACATCACACCATTAAACTCTCCATTTTTCTTGAAATAGTTCCTTTCCATATAAATTTTATATTGCCTACAATTACCTTCTATTTCGTATATCATTCCATTCTGTCATTTAAGGAAAGGAAAGTAATGAATGCAATTGGTGAGGTATAGATTTTTTTTAATATGGAAATACAGATTCATACTGAATTCTGAAATACATCTGGATATCTCTTCATCCCCAGGACACATACCTGTCTGTCATCTTGTGCTGGAGTCAGATGGCAAGAGTTCAAGTCCTGGCTTTGTCATTTAGTAGCTACATCAGCTTTGGCAAGTTAATTCATGTCTCTCAGGGCTGTTAACTTGTCTGATAAGTAGAGATAATAATAGTACTTTCCCTATGGGGTTATTGGAGGATTAAATTTTGTGTAATACTTTCTACCTGATAATTGGTCAGTAAATCTTAGTTATTAGAATGATTATTTTTAAAAAATAGGCCGGGCGCGGTGGCTCACGCCTGTAATCCCAGCACTTTGGGAGGCCGAGGCGGGCGGATCACAAGGTCAGGAGATCGAGACCACGGTGAAACCTCGTCTCTACTAAAAATACAAAAAATTAGCCGGGCGCGGTTGTGGGCGCCTGTAGTCCCAGCTACTCGGGAGGCTGAGGCAGGAGAATGGCGGGAACCCGGGAGGCGGAGCTTGCAGTGAGCTGAGATCCGGCCACTGCACTCCAGCCTGGGCGACAGAGCGAGACTCCGTCTCAAAAATAAATAAATAAATAAATAAAATTAAAAATAAAAATAAAAAATAATACAGGAAATATACTTAACCAGAAATACTATGTGTTGGTTGCTCTTGAAGCCTTAAAGAAATATGTTCCAAGGAACTGTTTATTTTTTTAGGCATATGGTATTATAGTTATGTAATATTTAGAGACCTACTAGTAAACAGGTAAAATGGAGTCAGAGGTATAAGATTTGCTTTAAAATACTTCAGCAATGGCAGAACAAAGAGAAAGGAAAAGCAAAAAGGAGAAAATATAAGAAAGTATGTGGAGAAAGTAAAACAAAATTTCTTGGTTATGAATTCCCTGTGATAGGTATATGAGCTCGTGGTTGAACTTCTAGCTTGTAGTATATATAGCTAATGAATTACCTGCTTAAAATTTATTAATGTTTTCTGTATGTAGGCCATAAAGCAATGAGAAAAGACATTTTTTTTACCAATCTCTTTAAAGAACATTGGATTGGTTTAGTCACTAGCCCTATAGATGATGGTCTGAATTCCATTCTGCCTAGAACAATATACTCGTTATATGAACCGACAGTTATGTTTTTCATAATGTATTTGACAAAACTTAAGAGGAATGTTTTCCTAATGGTCTAGGACATTGAATGTTATATCACACATACATTATAATAATATTCCCCTTGAAGCATGAGCCTTGACTCAGACTTAAAATAGGCAGCTTTTGGAAGATTAATAAAGATTCTGTGAGAGAAAATACCTTGTATACTTAAATCCTTAAAGGATTTTTGCCTTACAGGCAAAATCAGTACCACTTTCCTAGAAATTCTGAATACATATAGGTTTATCCTCCCAAAGGTGAGGGAATTCCAGTTGTAAGAATGCACATCACCTCTACCCATTTGCTGGTTCATTCACTCACTATGAAAGTGTGGGAGGAGTAAGTGAAGTGTTGTATGCCAGCTGTACGAGGTCCTTTGAGCATTTGTAGAGGTTCAAAGGTGAATCCTAAAGCAACGGCAGAAGTGATCCAGACACAAGTGAAGGAATCTACTTTGAAAAAGAGGAAGGACGCTTCTTTTATTAATGTGAAAGATGAGGGAAGTGAAATGGGTGTAAAATGCTGAGATGGAATCAAGAGACAGGGTCTGTGGCCTTGATCTTTTTTAAGTAAAGGAGGAAACAAGACCAGCTGCCATTGGAGAGCAAAAGAGAGGACAGAGAGAGCTGAGGACTGAAAGTGAGTTGTAGGAGGAAGGCAAGCAGATGTGAAGCAAATGTGTGATAGGGATCCAGCAATCCAACCCCTGGGCATGCATCTAAAGAAATGAAACCAGTGTGTCCAAGAGATACCTGCACTTCCATGTTGACTGCAGCACTATTGACAATAGCCAAGATGTGGAGTCTACCTAAGTGTCCGTCAACAGATGAATGGATAAAGAAAATGTGGTAGATATACACTTTAGAATACTATTCAGCCTTAAAAAAAAGGAAACTCTGTCATTTGGGACAGCATGGATGTACCTGGAAGACATTATATTAAGTGAAATAAGCCAGGCACAGAGAGACAAAGAGTGCATGATCTCACTGACATGCAGAGTATAAAAAAATTGAACTCATAGTAGTGGAGAGAAGAAGGGGAATTACTAGGGGTTAGGGGAGGGAATTTTGGAAAAAGAGGATACAAAATTTCAGTTAGGTAGAAGGAATAAGTCCAAGAGAGCTATTGTACAACATGGTGGTTATGTTTAATAGCAATGTATTATATACTTGCATATTGCTGAGGGAGTAGATTTTAAGTGTTTTCATCACCAAAAAAACAAACAAAAAAAAATGTGAGATAAATCATGTGTTTTACCTCACGGTAGGTTAGCTTGATTTAGCCATTCTACAATGCATACATATTTAAAAACAACATGTTTTATTTAGAATTGATAAATATATACAATTTTTATTTATCAATTCTGGTTTTGTTTTTTTTTTTAAGATGGAGCCTCACTCTATTGCCCAGGCTGGAGTACAGTGGCGTGATCTCGGCTCACTGCAACCTCTGCCTCCTCCTGGGTTCAAGCGATTCTCCTGCCTTAGCCTCCAAGTAGCTGGGACTACAGGCATGTGCGACCATGCCCGGCTAATTTTTTGTATTTTTAGTAGAGACGGGATTTCACTGTGTTAGCCAGGATGGTCTCGATCTTCTGACCTCGTGATCCTCCCACCTCGGCCTCCCAAAGTGCTAGGATAACAGGCGTGAGCCACTGCACCCAGGCCATTTATTTATCAATTCTAAATAAATAAATAAATGTTTACAATATATAAATAATTAAGTGTGAAAAAGAAAAGTGTGATAGGGAGTGAGTGTGAGTGCTCATAGAATTGCTGAGTGCAGTGAGGGCCGCACCAACGGGAGACATCTGAAATTGCTGGTGCATCCAGAATCCCAGGTTAGCTTTTGCTGGACATGCTTAGCAAATAGGGATCAGAAGCAGGTGATAAGGTTGGAGACTGAAACATCATAGGTGGAAAAGAATGAGAAAATTGAGAATTTTGTGTCACAAGGAAAATCTAAGAAGTTACCATCATAGCTTCCAATGGGTGAGGCTGATACAATCTAATAGCCTTTTCAATTTTAAAAGGAAATGAAAGAACTGTGCTTCTTTAGAAAAGACTGAGTTGCTAGGAAAGTTTTTCAAGAGTTTACAGAAAGAACTGTTGGGGAGAATTGTTATTTGGCCGAGACTAGTAAAAAATGCTAATATTTTTGTGTATGTATGCTAGTACATAACACAGTTAAGACAGCAGATAGGGCTTTTTAATTCCCTGCGCTGTGCTAGTATTTCTCATTTCATACATCATTGAAAACTTATAGCATGATCACAGAAGTTCAGCATCTATATTGTTATATAAATTAGGAACATATATTGTTTTGAACATCAAAAATCATGGGCATAGATACCTTTTTGTAGTTTCATGTCATAAAACAGCTCAAAAATGTGACGGCTCCAAAGCAGAGCAAAGCAGAGCAATAATGTAGGGAAAATGTCTGAGTGGCCAGACGTGCAGGGAGTACAAGTTTGTTTGAGGACAAAAATAGATGGAGACGGCATTCAGAGACCCTCCTTGGATTGTGGCGATATCAACTATTTCATACGGCCCAGAGCATTTCCTGCCATGTCTAGACATGCTGGCACAGATTTCTCTGTGGGTGTCTGCCTGCCTGTCAGTGACCCGCAGCGACCTTCCCTCGGGCCCCCTGTTGAAAGGCACTCCTGTTTTCCGCCCTCGCTCTTCTCCATCATTTGATTGTTCCAGCAGGTGCATGAAATGTGGGATTGTTGTCACTTCAGAGTTAATCAGGTTTGTGGTTTACTCCCCCTTTGGTCACACTTCTGTGTCACATTAAAAAAAATCACAAATAATTGCTTTAGAGATGCTGTGATGTCAATAATGGAAGAGTTTTAAATATGAAATGAGCCAGGAGGATCTAAATTAATACAAAACAAGCAAAGAAATGCTTTATTCATACTGAGAGCACCCAGGGTAGAACTGATTTACTTTTTTCTCTGTAGCATTTTAAGAGCCATACAATTCTAGTTATTTTTGAAGTTGTAAATTACTGCATCGTTATAATGTGTTATTATAATAATAGGTGGCCAGAAATTCCAAGTTGCAGAAAACCAAAAACGCACAGAGTCAGTGAACTCAGAACTGACTTTCTCTTTCCCTTTCACTCTAAGCTCTGATTATTCAAGCTACTTGTCTCTTTTTACTTAAATAGTGCAGGATTTTAGAAGGTGACCAGAAGGTCCTTTTACCCCTATTCCTGTGTTTTAAAAGTGATGATTGATGTTCTTTTCATTAGGATTTGGATCATCTCTGTCTTTCTTCCTTTGCCCTATGTCTGCTACCCATAAGGTATTCAGAATTATTCAGCTTTCCTAAGTTCCCTACAGGATAAGCTATGGTCACACATAACAACCCACCTCACAAGGACTTCTTTGGTATTCATCGCCATTTGTGTTGTAAGATGGTTCACCGTTAACAAAGGAATTATTAATGATGCAGTTCTTGTCAGTTGCTTTTCCAAAGGTAAGACTTTGCCCACTCATCATCTAGATGTTCTCAGCACCTTGTAGAGTGCCTGACACAGGGTTGGGATTGATGCAGTTAGAGGAAGCTTACAAGTCTTACATTGTTGTTGAGGGAAAGCATTAAGAGATCATGCCATTATTATCTTAATTTTTGCTATCATCATCTTTCCACTGTGGTGAGGATGTGCTTATTAAGAAGGGAGAGTACTCAAAGTGTTGAGTGCGTCAAAAATGTTTATAGAGTCGTTTCATGTTACACTGTGCTAATAAGAACTGTGCTCAGCCCTGTCTCTGGGGAAACGTCATTTGCAAACACTGTCATGCTTAAAAAGTACATAAAAATTGTCAGATAAATGTATAGCATCTTCTCCCAAGTATTTCCATGTAGACATTTTGGACTACAAGTTAAACAGAGACTGCATCTTTTTTTTATTTCAGTTGAGCTTTATAAAGTTCACACTCTTCTTATGGAATTGCTGATGTTCATTCGTTCATTCATTTATTTATTCAGCAAACAATTCTTGCTGTCCTTCTCAGGGTGAGACACTCATTTGGACATTGGGAACATATCATTGAATAAAACAGGAACAAAAAGTTCCTACCTTCACACCATTTATTAATATGTTGTAAGACGATTTGACATTAACAAAGGAGTTATCAGTGATGCAGTCCTTGTTAATGCCTTCTCCAAAGATAAGACTTTGCCAGTAGGCAGAACTTTTATAGTCTACGGATGTTCAAAATATTCCAGGAAGTATTTTTTCCAGGTTGTTTAGTTATATAGTATACCTCTAAGGATTTTACTTGAAATGAACTTTGAGATTCCTAAAGTCTTCTGAACTTAGAGTCATGGCTATCTTTCTTAAATCAACAGTCAATCAAAATCATTTCCTTAATTGACCAATTTATGTATCATCCCTTTGTATGCTACCCAATATGCAATTTTTATTTTACAAAAGTATTTCACATTTCTTAACAGTCAATCAAAATCATTTCCTTATTTCACCAGTTTCTGTATCATCCCTTTGTATGGTATCCAATATGCAATTTTTATTTCACAAAAGTATTTCACATGTCTAAAGCAATGGTTCCTAACTTTTTCAGTACCAAAGATTTCTTTTTAAAAGTATATACGCCTGTAGTCCCAGCTACTTCGGAGGCTGAGGCAGGAGAATGGCGTAAACCCGGGAGGTGGAGCTTGCAATGAGCTGAGATCCGGCCACTGCACTCCAGCCCGGGCGACAGAGCGAGACTCCATCTCAAAAAAAAAAAAAAAAAAAGGGTTTTAAACTATAGACTTCAACAGAAAATAATGTACCTGTTCTCATAAGCATTAACATTTTCCTATCAGTTAAGAAGCTCTGTAGCTCCCAGGTTAAAAAAGCACCTGATCTTCAAAAAATATAGTTGAATGAGTCATCTAATAAATAGTATTTAATGATGCCTTAGATCATTTTCATTTTTTAAAGTTATAATGAATATAAAGAACCTATCAGTAAGCTGTTGTGTCCATCAGTAAAAGCTATTGGAAGGCAAATTTGATTTTTGCTTATAAACAAAAATGTATCTGAAACAGATCTCAATTCAACTTAGTTTAATTTTGCCAAAGTTAAGGATATGCACCTAGGAAACAGGTCTGTGCCTTTCTCCGAAGATGAGAATATTGAGACTTCAATATTTAAAGGGGAAATGCAGGCTGGAGGGGAAAGAGAAAGGTGGTCACATTACTGAATCCACATGTTGCAAGAGAAAAGGAATAGGTAGGGGAATAGTCAATTATGTATTCATCTCATGCTCAGTAAATGAACACTTTACAGACAATAAGGTGAACATAGAGTAACTACCTGTGGAGATATTTAACCTGTTATCTGTAGCTCTCTGCTTAGGAGCAAAAGGAAAGGCAGCTTCTTGCATGACTCAGCTTTCAGCTTAATCTTTTTCCCTTTGGTAGAGTGAACTGGGGATCCCAAGTTTTTATTTTCTCTTCACAGACGTAATTTCATGAAAAAAAGAAAACCTCTTTAAGATAATAAATGCATGAACGATTTATTATACTTACTGTTTTTACAGGGCTTGAATTATATGGATTTTTAGTATTTATTCTGGGTTTATTTATGACTTTTCTGCCTTTTTAAGAAACTGCATGCTTCAACTCAGAGTACTTATAAAGAGCTCAGGTTTACTTTAACATTTCTTATTATAGATACCTTCCTAATGAAAAGATGTTAGAAAGGTCAGAATAATTTCTGAATATAGATCAGAGTGATTCTTTTCTCATGAAATGTCAAAGATACAGTGTTTCCAATGATCGAATGATAGAAATTCCCAGAATGATAAGCAGAACGCATTCTGCCTACATACAGGCTTTCTGGTTTCATGCTCCCTATTTCTGTTGAGCAGATCCTATCTCTGCCTACTTTTGGTTACTTCTCTAAGGAACTCGTTTTTTAGTGAAATTCTTAATGAGTTCTCTAGAGAGAGATTCAAGCAAGTATTTTTCTCAGTTTAGTTATACAATAGGCCTTTTTCTAAGGATTTTACTTGAAACAAACTTTGAGATATCTAAGGTCTCAAGTCTTCTGAACTTAAAGTCATGGCTGTTTTTCTTAAATCAACAGTCAATCAAAATCATTTCTTTACTTCACCAATTGCTTAATCTGGTAATAGTACAGAAGATGTGAAACAGCAGCTGATCTGAACATTATTTATGATTTTAAAGAGTATTATATTCCTTTTTTTATTGAATTTTACCTTCCTAAAAACTCTTCCCTATAATTTTACCTTTCCTAAAAACAAAGGTATTTGTTTCAGATATCTTTATTTTTCTGCAAAGACAAATAGCATGAAGTGCTTTACAATCATCCTGACTAGTAAGAAAGAATTGGCTTGTTTTTCAAAATTGGCAATGGAATTGGCTATAGCTTAAAAATGTGTCTCCTGTTGTATCATTCAACTAAACCCAAATTCTTTATGTGCTAACAGAGCCATCACATCATTTGGTTGCATAGTCCTCAACACTCAATTATTTGTAAGGTGAATATGGGCTTGAGCATTAATATTTTTAAAAGAAAACATCATCTATCTCCTCTTTAGGTAAACTCTGGAAACAGTTGTATCAGAGGTCTTCCTCTTTCCATTGCCCTTTAATCAGAAGAGCTCATGACTCTAAGTTTGCTTTAGTTTTAAAATTAGAAGGCACATTAATAATCTTATCTGGGAAGACTTGCTTGAGAAGTTGCTTTCATTTATTGCCAAGGAAAAACTCTGTCATATGTGTTGTCATGTGGTTGGGAGGAAGAGAGGAAAACTCTTTGACCCTAAGATACCAGGCGTACATTGCCTGTTTTCTGTTATACATGACTATCATAAAACACAGTCAGCAATTCTGATTAATTAAGACTAGGGCTTTTGGGTAAAAACAGTGGTCCTTTAACATAGCCGGGCTTTAAACAAACAGGAAGCTTTTAGGTCCATCCTGACTCAGTCAATCAGGATCTCCAGGGTGGGGCCTGGGCTTTATACAGCTCACCAGGAGAATATTGTACACAATCAGGTTGGTGCAAGGGTCTTGTATCAGTTCGAACCCTGAGAGCGCCAACAAACAACACAAGGCATAGTGGAGCAACACGCTGCATAAAGCGCCTGGGTGCAGACGGGCTGAGGCCTAAAATGGCGTCAGCCCCAAGTGAGGACAGAGCAGGGGTTTTATAGTCGTCTGTAAACAGGAAGTGTCCCAGTCTGATGTGACAGCTACGTAGTACCCGGACGGTCTCCCGCTCCATCTTTAGGGGGTATGTAGGTATGTGTCTTACGGCCAGCTCTCTTCCTGCTTCTGCTATCTTGCTGACGCACGCTGCTGGGCCTTGCACCTTGGGACTGGGCCTGAGGAGGGAGGAGTTATTCATTCCCTTAAGCTTTCAGGTCTGGAGGAGAATCTTTCAGTTGGGAACCGCTGAATTAGAATGGGTCCATGGGTCTCTTCTGTTTACCACTGATCATTCCCTGTACATAGGGCATCTATTCGCATGTCCTTCATCTCTGCCATCATGAGCACCAAAGCTCCGTAGTCCAGCGGCCAGGGCAGAGCTGCCAGCACACCTTCCAGCTGCTTCCCAAAGTATCTTGCCTGGACAGAGGTAGCACCGGTTTCTTGGGGGCATAAATACAGCAATTTATAGTGCAGCCTGAGCTTTTTTGAATTGTCCTTTGCTACTCATTCTAGGAGAGAGCACAGTAACAGCTCTCTTCACAATGTTAGGCAGGAAAGTAATTTTTTCTTTAACCCTCGTAAGTTCTTACTTGGAATGGTCCTCTTTATCAAAAGACAAATTAAAAAGAGAAAAATAGAAGTTTACTAACATGTATTTTTCATACATTCATGAGGTATATTAATACCTAGGGAATGAGAAATTCTCAAAGAGGTGGCTTTGAATTCCAGCTTATGTAGCATCTTCAAGAAAGAACAGTAAATTTTGGAGAAATGATAAGAGCAAAGAGGACTTGAAGTCCCTAAGGGAGGCAACTTCTAGGAGGGCAAATAACTGGCAGACAAAGGCTAGTTGGTAAAGAGTGTTAGTAGGGATACCTCTGGTGCCATCTCCAGGCCTGTAACGTTTAAAGTTGTCATCAGTGGTTAACCTTTGTTCTCCCTGGTAGAAGAAGGGGCAGGTCCATGACCATGCCACCCTGAATGTGCCTGATCTTGTTTGATCTCAGAAACTAAGCAAGGCCAGGCCTGTTAGTACTTAGATGGTGTAAGAGAGGCAGGATTCTTTTTGTTTTTGTAAATCTATGCATTGCCTTTAGGCAATTAGAAGGCAGAGAGCTTTCCAGTACCTGCTTCTTAATTGCCTTTAGCTCAACAATTCTTATGCCAAAGAGGCATATTTTGGGGTGCCATATTTTGGTCTCCCACAGCAGATTGTTGGATGTATCTTACACTGTTAGGCAATCAGAAAACATTTGACAGGGCCGGGCTTGGTGGCTCACGCCTGTAATCCTAGCACTTTGGGAGGCCGAGGCGGGCTGATCACGAGGTCAGGAGATCGAGACCATCCTGGCTAACACAGTGAAACCCCGTCTCTACTAAAAAGACAAAAAATTAACCGGGTGTGGTGGCGGGTGCCTGTGGTCCCAGCTACTTGGGAGGCTGAGGCAGGTGAATGGCATGAACCCAGGAGGCAGAGGTTGCAGTGAGCCGAGACTGCGCCACTGCACTCCAGCCTGGGCAACAGAGTGAGACTCCATCTGAAAAAAAAAAAAAGAAGAAAAAAAAAAGAAAACATTTGACAGAATGCAGGAGAAGCAGTGAAATAGAAACAATTCAGATCACCTTACATTTGTGTTCCATTGCCTTTTAGGGAGAGGCTCTAGGGTCAACACTGCACTGTGGAACCATCCTCTTAGCTCTTCTCATTATTTCTTCATCCATCTTACCACCCCTTAGCTTCTGGTGTGTCTCCCTTCACACCTACCCAGTGTAGAATGGGTATTAATTGTTATCCTCACACTCTTCACACAGCATAGTTAATTTTTTTTTTTCTTTTTTTTAGACAAGGTCTCATTCTGTTATCCCAGCTGGAGTGCGATCTCAGCTTATTGCAACCTCCACCTCCTGGGCTCAGGTGATCTCCCATCTGAGTCTCCTGAGTACCTGGGATCACAGGCAGGCACCACCCCACCTGGCTAATTGTTTTTATTTTTTGTAGAGACAAGGTTTCACCATGTTGCCCAGGCTGATCTTGAACTCCGAGGCTCAAGTGATCTGCCCGTTTCTGCCTCCCAAAGTGTTGGGATTTCAGGCACGAGTCACTGTGCCCAGATTAGCATAGTTCAATTTAAGACAAATGACTGCTTTTTCAAATATGTTACATGGGTTTTTTGTTTTTTAAATTGGTTCATAGGAGTATACAAAGAAAAATGACAGTTGTTTTTCCAATTAGTTTTTTTTTTTTTTTTTTTTTTGAGACAGAGTCTGGCTCTGCCGCCCAGGCTGGAGTGCAGTGGCCGGATCTCAGCTCACTGCAAGCTCCACCTCCTGGGTTTACGCCATTCTCCTGCCTCAGCCTCCCGAGTAGCTGGGACTACAGGCGCCCGCCACCTCGCCCAGCTAGTTTTTTGTATTTTTTAGTAGAGACGGGGTTTCACCGTGTTAGCCAGGATAGTCTCGATCTCCTGACCTCGTGATCCGCCCGTCTCGGCCTCCCAAAGTGCTGGGATTACAGGCTTGAGCCACCGCGCCCGGCTCCAATTAGTTTAATAGAACATGACGGTCTAAATGTTTTCTCTTACTATTGTTCTTCTCGGAGACCATAAATCTATTTCAATGATATTTAAATATTGAAAATTAGTTTACAAGCGTTCTTTGTAACTTTCTGTGGATTGATTAGCTTGCTAATCTTTCTCACAACATGTTTAACCGAAGATATTACCGAGTAATATATTTTTAGGTAAAAGTACATGTTGTATAACTTTTGTGTTCATTGAATCACTAAATAGTTTTACTTCTTATGTGAGGTGAACTATAAAAGTGATCAATATAAATCCATGCAGAAAAATATAACAATTTTTATATGAATCTATAAAAATATATTTCATATAAAATATCAAAATTTTTGATATTGGCCTTCCCAACTGAAGGGTTACTTCTACTGAGTGGCTTACAAGGAGGCACAGAGGACAGAAGCATCCTACTGAGAAATGGAAGAGAAGCCATCAGGACCTTCAGATCCCTGCTGTGCCTCCTATATTATTTGCATGACCAGGAAGAACATTTCTACCACACTATGCTGTGAAACACACTCGTTATAATTAGAGGTCTTTTTGAGTACATCAGAATATCAGTAGTTCAACTGAGCAGTTGGTCACAGGTATAATCTCTGTAAACACAGATATGTTGTGGCTTTTTTTGTTGTTTGACTTCATGCAGTTTTGTTCGTGTGTTCATTTATTTGGTTGATTTGTTGTTGTTGTTGTTGTTGTTGTTGTTGTTGTTGTTGTTTTGAGTTCTTTTCCCAGACAGGGACTTTGCTATCTTGCCCAGACTGGACTTGACCTCTAGGCTCAAATAATCCTCCTGCCTCAACCTCCTGAGTAGCTGGGACAACAGGAGTGTGACACTATGCTTGGCCATTTGTACTTATTATGTTTTAATTTTACTAAGAATATTCACACAAAAATCTCTTGGTTTGTGTGACATAGTTAGTCTTGCTCTTCTTTGTCCATTTCTTTCTCTTTTTTTGAGATAGGGTCTTACCCTGTCACCCCATGAGAGTGCAGTGGTGTGATCATGGCTCACTGCAGCCTCGACCTCCCAGGCTCAAGCATTCTTCCCACCTCAGCCTTCTGAGTAGCTGGGACTATTCAGGTACTGAGTACCTGGGACTATAGGCACATGCCACATGCTTGGCTGATTTTCTTTCTTTCTTTCTTTTTTTGGTAGAGATGGGGTCTCACTATGTTGCCCCAAGTTGGTTTTGAACTCTTGGGCTCAAGTGATCCTCCCAACTCAGCCTCCCAGAGTGCTGTGATTACAGGTAGTGAGCCACCAGGTCATGCCTTCTTTGTCCATTTCTGAGGTGCTCTGTTCTTTCAAAGACAGGGTTGCATTGTAGTAAAAAGCCGAGACTCTCAATTCAGACTCTGGAATTTAATATCCTGGCCCCATCCTTGACTGACCACACAACTTTGGCCAACTTACTAATATCTCCCAGCCGCCACTTTGTCACTGGGGTGACAAATGGGCACGACAGTGGTTTCCACCTCCTACTGTGGTGAGGAGAGTTAAGAAGAGCTATGTAAGGCATAAGTCATAGGGTCTGGCACAGAGTACACATTTGCCTTTATGATTTTTCCCAGAGATGCTTATTTATTTTCTTATTTCATTATCCTGATTTCATCAAATGATTGTTGGAAGAAGAAAGGTTATAAATAATAAGTAATTGTGATTTATTATTCTCTATTTCCAAAGAAAGAGTCATTTTTGATTTATAGTATCATGATTTATAATGACTCATACACAGAATTCAGGTGGACACTAAATTTCTCCTGCAGAGAGTTTGCCTCTGGAAGATATCAGTATATGGGGAAGTCAAATAATGAGTTTTCTCTTCTGTTAATAGTATCAACTCTCACTTCTCAGTGTTTCTTGAAATGTTCTATTTGCTTATTCATTCTTTAAGAAGAGGAAGACAGTATTCTCATTTGAAAACGTATCAGTATAGTGTTTTTATTACTATATGTTTGAATATAGTAAAGATATAAAATGTTCGTGAGGACAGCATTAAATGGAATAATGTGGAATCTTGAGCTGCCATGAAGTTAATATGAGAATCTCAAGTCGGGTCGTGAGGCATCATGGATTGAAATACCTTTTTGCAGAGTTTCATACATTTCCCTACCAAAAAGCAAAGGACATGATGGAAAGGTTGGTAGAGAATTAAAGCTTTCCAGTTATTTGAGTGTTACTCTATTTTGTCCTAAAAGGTTGTGTTTGGTTAGTCTTATCGAACATCTGGGAATGCCGGGCGCGGTGGCTCAAGCCTGTAATCCCAGCACTTTGGGAGGCCGAGACGGGTGGATCACGAGGTCAGGAGATCGAGACCATCCTGGCTAACAGGTGAAACCCCGTCTCTACTAAGAAATACAAAAAAAAAAACTAGCCGGGCGAGGTGGCGGGCGCCTGTAGTCCCAGCTACTCGGGAGGCTGAGGCAGGAGAATGGCGTGAACCCGGGAGGCGGAGCTTGCAGTGAGCTGAGATCCGGCCACTGCACTCCAGCCTGGGCGACAGAGCGAGACTCCGTCTCAAAAAAAAAAAAAAAAAAAAAAAAAAGAACATCTGGGAATACCAAATCATTCACTAGAAGTTGAAGATACAAAGGTTAGTACTCATGGGCCTGTATTCTAGTTGCTCACCATGTAATAGGAAAGAAACATATAAACCTCTCTTCCACTTAGGAAAAAGGTCTAAATGATGTATGTAACGGAGGTACGCATATTTTGGAAGGACATTTTTTAAGTTTACAAAAACTAATTTTGTCATCTGATCACACTTACCACAGAGTTGCAATAGAACAGACTTAAAATAGACTGTCAAGAACATATTTCTGTGTGGCCACAAAAGTATGTACAAAATATTTGGAGAATTTCAGAAGATGTGCCAGAATGCAATATTACTGGCCAGGCACAGTGGCTCATGTCTGTAATCCCAGCACTTTGAGAGACTGAGGCAGGCAGATCACCTGAGGTCAGGAGTTTGAGACCAGCCTGGCCAACGTGGTGAAACCCCATCACTACAAAAAATGTAAAAATTAGCCGGGCATGGTGGCATGTGTCTGTAGTCCCAGATACTCTGGAGGCTGAGGCAGGAGAATCGCTTGAACCTGGGAGGCAGAGGTTGCAGTGAGCTGAGATTGTGCCACTGTACTCTAGCCTGGGCAACAGAGCAAGACTCTGTCTCAAAAGAAAGTAAGGGGGGAAAAAAAGCAATATTATTGACTTGTTCAGTTTTTCTCTGGGCATTGAAGGCATACCTTCTGATATTCTCCAAACATTTCAGTGTGGGTGAGTAATTATAATCCAAAGATTCCAAAATACGTTATTATAGGTCTTTTTTTCTGTACAAAACCATTTGCTGAGTGATCAGTTGCTGTATCACTAAAGCAGAAGACAATTTGATTTGAGTTGGTATAACAATAGCATGTCATCAAATGAATAAAAAGGATTTTTTAATTGGCCATAGATGTTTTCCTTTTTTTTTTCTTTTTTCTTTTAAAAGAAGTCTAGCTTTTAAAAGAACTGCACATGACTTATTTCTCCATAGTACCCGTTTTCAATCTATTTTGATCTCCCCCTTAAGGCATGCTTAAGCTAAGGTATATGTCATTGGCTTAGTACATATTGATATTCTTTCTGAAACAGGATATGATATAGTATAATACTTGCATAATCAAGATTATGTCTAGACTGGTGAAATTAAAATAGTGACAGAGCAAAAAGGATCTCTTTCTGCAATAGAATACTTTAGGAAACATTGTTTTCCAGAATATTGATGAAATGTACAGATATAGAATTGGATTTTATATCAGTATTAAAGTTAAGGTTTTAATATTGAAAATGCCCTATTGACTTCTGTATTTTAATCTTATTGGTGTCCATCATTTTAGACTGACCAAGATAATGTGAAATTTGCTTTGAATGTTTCTGTAGAGGTAATAATGAGGAGCTTCAAACCTAATTACATCTCAAAAAATATAAAGTAGAACATACTGTCCGTGATATAGGAGAGGGGAAAATGCTCATATTGCTTATGTTTTGTGCTAAAATGTAATCAATAAATACATTAGTAGGTAACTGATTCCTAAGAAACAGACTAAATACCATCCTTAAACCTTAGTAGTTTTGATTAAGTAAAGCTGAGTTATTAAATCTTTTTGGAGTTTTGTTTGTTTAATAAAATAGTTTGTTTCTCAAGTTTTTTTGTTTTTTTGTTTTTTTTCTAAGCATGTTTCATTAAAGAAGACTACTGCCTGGGTGCAGTGGCTCAAACCTGTAATCCTAGCACTTTGGGAGGCCACCTGATGTCAGGAGTTCAAGACCAGCCTGACTAACATGGTGAAACCCTGTCTCTACTAAAAATGCAAAAATTAGCTGGGCATGGTGGTGCACACCTGTAATCCCAGCTACTCCGGAAGCCGAGGCAGGAGAATCACCTGAACCAGGGAGGTGTAGTTGCAATGAGCTGAGATCGCACCACTGCACTCTATACTGGGCAACAAGAGTGAAACTCCTTCTCGGGAGAAAAAAAAAAGGAAAGAAAACTACCAGAGAACAATTTCAAACCAAAGACCTATTTGAAACCTGCTAAATCAAGATTCTAACTTCTTTCATTCCTATTAGCCCAGGAAGGGTATGGAGAAAGTTACCTTGAACTCTTGGGACCAGACTTGACTACTGAGTGGGTGCCCCAGGCAAATGATGGCTTCTCCTTTATCTCAGTATTCTAGAAATATTTACTGAATATTTCTCTAGAGAAGAAGAGGAAGTTACCTTATAGCATTCCAGTGGAGTGCTAAGGTTTTGAATTAATACATGGAATAGAATCCTTGCTCAGCCACATACCATCTCTGTGACCTTGAGTAAAATTATTTACTGTTTCTCAGTTTTCTCATCTGTAAAATGGTCATGATAATAGTACCTATTTCCTAAAGGCATAGTGAGGATAAAATGGGATAATTTATGTAAAGTCCTTGGCAGAGTACCTGTCAAATGGTAAATTCCCCAAAATATATTACCTGATAATAGGTTAAAGTATAATTCTTTTGTCCCAAGATGAACTCTTGCACATTTCCTTTTCACTGATTTTAAATTTGAAGTAGTCCAGGCCTGGTAGCTCACGCCTGTAATCCCAGCACTTTGGAAGGCCAAGGCGGGAGACTCATCTCAGGTCAGGAGCTGGAAACCAGCCTGGCCAACATAGTGAAACCCCACCTCTACTAAAAAAAAAAAAAAAAAAAATTAGCCAAGTGTGGTGGCACACAGCTGTAGTTCCAGCTATTCAGGAAGCTGAGACAGGAGAATCACTTGAACCCGGGAGGCAGATGTTGCAGTGAGTCGAGATTGTGCCACTGTACTCTAGCCTGGGTGAAAGAGTGAGACTCTGTCCCCCCAGCCAAAAAAAAAAAAAAAAAAATTAAAATGATAAATTTGAAATAATAATGAATTTTATTTTACTGTGAAGAGAGCTTACAGTCATTTTCCTTGAATTATAGTAAATGATAATTGGATAAGATTAATTTATCTCTGCACCCTCGGTTGTAGCTATCATTCCCAGCCTCTGGTTTGGAATAATATCGCATGTGAACTTTAGCTTCAATTGAGGATACTTACAGCAATTTTTATTCTCTTCATGCATGCCTTATTGGCCATCTGTTTTCGGGGGAGAAATATAGGTAATAAAAGTGAAAATGGCCCCATAGAAATATGTATTGGCTGCCCTTTCTCATATGAGAAGTCAGAAATAGGCATAATATAAGTAAAAAGTGAGACAAGCCAGGTAGTTGATTCTGTTAAACATATCTATCTAGACTTAGATCACCAAAGAGAATAAGTGTTCCAAAACAGCCATAAATTCAAATTCATATGCTTCCTTAGAGATCTGTTTATGGTTCTCATATCTCCTCTTATATGTATTTGAATGACAGAACCATTATTTAAGGCAAGGATCGGGTGATAACATGTTCTGAGCCTTTTATTAATGTCCTGTTCTCCGTTTCTCTGCTTGTTCCCTAGACTGAAGCTACACTGACCAAAGCTACAGCATTTTACATTCTGTAGATGTTGGTTGTGTGCTCATTGCCTGAGGCAGCCAACTATTTAATTCTGTCATTGGTACCAGGATATTGAAATTCAGTTAAAATTTGAAGCCCACAGTAGCTGGTAGATTAATTTTTTGTGGATTTATATTTGTTTTATTTTGTTGAACATAAATAGTGTCACTCATTACCTTGGATCTAAATGGCATCCATGGCTAGGTGCAATGACTCACGCCTGTAATCCCAGCACACTGGAAGGCCAAGGCAGGCAGATCGCCTGAGGCCAGGAGTTCGAGACTAGCCTGGCTAACATGGTGAAATGCTGTCTCTACTAAAAATACAGAAATTAGTCAGGCATGGTGGCATGCACCTGTAATCCCAGATACTCAGGAGACTGAGGTGTGAGAATCTCTTGAATCCAGGAGGCAGAAGTTGCAGTGAGCTGAGATCGCACCACTGTCCTCCAGTCTGGGTGACAGAGCAAGACTCTGTCTCAAAATAATATAAATAAATAAATAAATAAATAAATAAATAAATAAATGGCATCCATAAGTATTTATTGCTAGAATTCATGGCTGATCAACAGCATTATTTATGTTTTCATTAAATCTAGGTGGCACTGTATTTTCTTTTTGGTTATATAGATGAGAGGTTTCTGTGTTGCCCAGGCTGGTCTCGAACACCTAGCCTCTCCTCCTTATGCACAAGGACAACAGGCCTGAGCCACCGCAGCTCCTGGTGGCACTGTATTTTCAAATGCAAGTTCAGTGGGGGTAGTTTGAGATCTTCTGTTCATTTGTAGACCAAAGAAAATTTAAGTTTCATTTTTGAAATCTCTGCTTGTATTATAGATTAGAGACTTATAAGACCATAAAATATGAAGCCTTCTAATAGATAGTTAGCACTCAGAATGTCCTTAATGCTAATTAAGTAATGTGACATAAAACATGAAAAAGAAATCTTAGTTACAAACACATGAAACATGTCGTATTTTTCTCTTTTAGTGCATTTATTTCTGCTTTTTGGAATAATGATATTACTGATATAAAATTGTACTCAAGTCTTTCAAAAGTTAATGTCTGTTTGTATATAGGTGCTTTCTGCCTTTGCACTTGCTGTTTTGCCAGTTTCATCAGAAGTGAAGCAAGTATTTGTTGTCTTCGGAGCTCTCCTAATTTATATAAAAGCAATGTTGATGTTAAATGAACAACCTAATGTTTAGCTTACCTGTTGTGATGAAGAGTAGTTACAGAGGGATAAATCTTTAACTCTTAAATAATTTTCAAATTGTTAAACGGTTTTTCTCTTGTAGTGAGAGATTTTTCTTGAGGCTGAATAGAAACGGGCTTCCCAAAGCCCCTGATAAACCGGAACGACATTGCTCCCTCTTTGTGGTGAGTGGATCTTGTTTCATTCATAAGGCAGATTCATCCAATTATGATTCATACTATTTAGGAGAAATAAATTACTGTGAGAGAACACAGTGAATTTGCTTTTAAACTTTATATAAATAACACACAGATTACATTAGTGCCCAGAATTCTGAATATCACCTTCCAGGATTACTTTAATTCCGTTAGTGTATTACTGCTTCTGTTATACTATTACCAAAGTATAACAATGATTGCCGGGCACGGTGCCTCACGCCTATAATCTCAATACTTTGGGAGGCCGAGGCAGGTGGATTATCTGAGGTCAGGAGTTCAATATCAGCCTGGCCAACATGGTGAAACCCCATCTCTACTAAAAAATACAAAAATTAGCCAGGAGTGGCGGCGGGCACCTATAATCCCAGTTACTCAGGAGGCTGAAGCAGGAGAATCACTTGAACCTGGGAGGCAGAGGTTGCAGTGAGCCAATGTCGCACCACTGCACTTCAACCTGGGCAACAAGAGCGAAACTCCATCTCCAAAAACAAAAAACAAAACCAGTGATCACGCTCGGCAAGACACCTGGTATTTAATATGTGCTTAATAAATGTTTAAAGAATGAATGAGTGAGAGATTGAATCAATAATGCTTTCTTCTTTAAAGTATTACTTGGTATCAATTGACCTAAGGTTGATTGTAATGATATTTTTAGAACAGGATTTAAATCACGTACTTCTGCTACAAACATTCCATTAAGAATGTCTGTGTTCATCTCTGTCTTTCTTCTTTTATTTGTGAAAATAAAATGCTCTTCCCTTTAAGTGCAGCTCATGTCTTCCAAAATAACCAAACTTTGTTTGTTTGTAGGATTTGGGTAGCAGTGAGCTAAGAAAGGACATCTATATCACCGTGCACATTATCCGAATCGGTAGGTATAGCACTTGTCAGTGCAGTAGGGGCAAGGAACAGAGAGGAGAAATGCCGAGAGGTTTCTATGTTGTGATTTATTTGCTGTCTGAATTAGAAAGATATCAAAGCCAGATTTGAATCCAGGAATCACAGAAGTTGTGAATTGTCCCCTGACCTTCCCAACCCCACGTATGACCTCCTCACCTACCATAAACAGATTCTGGTCTCTTTTAATATAAGTAATTAAGAAGTTTGTTGTGTTTCATTTCGTTCTGCTAGCCTTCCTAAACATATTTGATTCAAAAATGTTGTGTTTGTCAGTTAAAATTCTAAATTCTGTTAGCATAAAATGAATTTTTCAGAGCTGAGTTTCCTATAAGTTAATGAAGGCTTTATAGAAATTGGCTCTACATAAATTTTCCAAAGTGCAGAATGCTTCAGAGCGTTATTCCAGAAGGTGCTTCAAAAAACAGGCTGTGAAATAGTGAATACTGAATGTTTTTTTAACTTGTATAATGTCATCAGCTTATTAAAAGGTCTGAGAAGTCCTAAAGGGAAAAATAAATATGCCTGTCTAACTTTGTTGACCCTAGTTTTCCTCAAATTTGATTTGACTATGAATGAAAACAGTTATATAATGTAGCACTTATTAACATCTTGCAGAACCCACTTTGATGTTCTGTGATGAACTTGCTCAATGAAACCAGAATGTGTTCCCTCATTTTTACACATAAAATACCTCTAAAAGCAGGCATTTTATGGCAGAGGAGCGAGGTAAAATGAGGAATGGTGTAACCTACACAGTTTTTCCATTAAGTCTAACCAGTCATTATTGGGAATTTGTTCCCACTTCTTCACTAACTGTACTCCGTTACTAGCCTAGGAATACTTCTGTGAGATAGTAATATCTTGCCATGCAGTCCTGCAAGGTGATTTATTTTTATAGGCTTTGGTTTTATGTATACGATAACTATGTTGTGCATTGAGTGAGACTATAAAAAACATGCTTTCATTCCAGCATAGATTTTCTATATGTTTTTTCTCATAAAAATCTACTCTGAAAACCTGTTTTCATTTTATGCTATTTTTGTATTTGAAGAACAGTAGAAATAAAAAACAGATACTTTTTTTGTTTTGTTTTTTTCTTTTTATAAATGAGTCTATGAAAAAAAATTGGAAAGAATCTTTGAAAAGGTTGGAAAAGTTAGAACCCATGCTGCTGTTTTCTTATGAGATAAAGCCTGTCTGTTCTCAGGATGGCAGAGGTAGTTTGTTATTTAATCTGTGTTTGTTTAAATTCAAATGTAATACCAATGGTTAAAGTAAAATATGGTTTTATGTATCTTCGTGTAAACATTGCTAAAATTTTAATATAATATCTGACAGCAGTAAGAGAAAAAGTAAACCACTTTTGTTTTCAGAGATTTCTCAAAGATATCTAGGGGTTTGGGGTGGTAAAAAAAAAAAAACATGCAGCAAAGTTAGTATGTGCCCTTCTGGCCCATGGACTTCACTCACTGTGTTATTGCCAAGGAAGCTGCCTCAGTAGTACTGCCCATCACAGGGCAGCCTTTCAAATGCTTGGTGTTTGATTTGTAATTGCACTTTTTATTAACATTGTTATGATCATTAAGTCATTAAAATGAATGTTGAATCAGAAATTACCTCTCTATCCTTGTCCTCAGTTTTGGGCAAATGAATACTTCTCTAGGATTACTGCAAAAAACTTTTACCAGTTCAACATTTTGAGACCGAAGGAGAAGTGAGATTAAGGTAAAATACACTACGATAGGTTAAGATTTAGTCTGCCAGCTCCCTTGATGGAGTGAAATTGGTGGCAGATTGTTGTCTATCAGAGTGTTAGAAATGCAAAATGCTTGTTCCTCAGTGCCACAAAGAAATAGCACTCAACCGTAAATTTAATTTTCTCAGTAAGGCAATTTTTACTTTCTGCAGAAAGGGTGCCTCTCACAGATGGAACAATGGTGAGAGCACACCTGGACAGGGGAGGGAAAGGAATTCTTATTTCTAACTCAGGTAGCCCCTACTGCTGTGGTGTTCCCCTATTTGCTAGGACTATTTGGTTGGACTGCACAGTCTAAGCTAGTTCCAATTGACTATGTTGAAAAGAGCAGGAGTACAAGCCAGAGTGTTGGGGTGAGTACTTTGGCAGGAAGGATGGTTAGGAACAGGTAACTAAAGGTGGCTTAGGTCAGAGCAGGTAATCAGGGGTGACTCAGGTCAAAGCAGGTGACTGGGATGAGTCAGGACAGAGCAGGTGACCAGGGGAACAGATGTGAACTACTGATCAGAACTGGCAGGTAAGTTGTTTACTGAAAATAGAGGCAAGGCGGTAAAGAGAACCAGAAAGTTAAACTTTAAAATGGAGAATCAAAGAATGAGAGAGCTGAACATACTGGCATACTGATTATTTGAAGAGAAACTTGGGGTTCACTATATTTAACAAGGGACACATACTTCTTACAGAATGTCTTTTGTACCTATTTAGTAGGAAAAGGGCATGTTGGCCCTCACTGGCTGCAGAAAGCAGGAGCAATATCACCTCACTTCTGGGAATTTAAGTCCAGCTCTTTAGATAGATGGAGAGGAAAAAAAAAAGAGAAATTAATAGTTTTCTATCTTCCTGCCCATGTCAGGAAGTTCCTTCAACCTCTATGCCTCCCTTTTGACGTTTGGCTGATTGCTCAGTATTTTTCCCTTCCCCTACTCCTGCTACCTTCCTTCCTACTTAGAGAATGTGCCTAGAAATCTGATAAGCTTTCCCAAAGCCCGGTCAGAACTGTGAATTCTTATTAACTCTAGGGTTGGTGCCACTGATCGGGCACCAAATCATCTTTTCGGTATAGTAATTAGAATGGTGTCTAAAGCCGTGGCTTAACCTTAAACTTGCATGTTTGAAGACATGAGTCGGGTGGAGGTTTGGCAGATAAGCTTCCCAGTGGTCACAAGTGACAGAATCCTCATTGGAGAGTCTTAAGTAACCAGTTAGAACTCTGTCTCTGTGAGAGCTACACTTCTCCCATCAACCTTATTCCCTTATTTTGCCATTCCGTCTCTCCCCTACAATGTTTTTCTTAGTGCAGCTTTAGATGAAGGGGTTGTTTAAAAACAAACAAAAAAAGGATTGAAATGTGTGCATGCCCTTGTGTAAACTGTAGGAGCTAGCAGAGTCATTAGGAATAATCTTGTTCACAGTTTCTAAGTTTCTTTTTTACTAAGGAGCTAAATAACTTTGAAGCGCTCCACTCAGAAATCTTATCCCTTTGTCATCTTGCATTTACAAGGAAATGGTTAAGAAAAAAGCATGTTTTGGCTGGGTGTGGTGGCTCATGCCTGTAATACCAGCACTTTGGGAGGCTGATGTGGGTGGATCACTTGAGGTCAGGAGTTCAAGACCAGTCTGACCAATATGGTGAAACTCTGTCTCTACTAAAAATACAAAAATTAGTCAGGCATGGTGGCGCATGCCTGTAATCCCAGCTACTCAGGAGGCTGAGGCAGGAGAATTTCATGAACCCAGGAGATGGAGGTTGCAGTGAGCCAAGATCGCACCACTGCACTCCAACCTGGGTGACAAAGCATGACTCCATCTCAAATTAAAAAAAAAAAAAAAGCATGTTTTAAACCATGATATTGATAAAGACTGGCATACATATTAATATTTCATCCTAATACATTCTGTAATATTCAAAATAGAGATAAATTGACACCTTTTTTTTTCATTTAAAAAAGTGACCAAAGTTTTAAATTTGTTTAAATCAGTTGTGTAAGTAAAAGTAGGATTGGTTGATAATTAAATTCAAGTATGACATAAAGTGTTCAATTTTCAGGCAGCATTTATATTAAAATTATGTAGAGTGAAATCTGGCCACACATATGGCGTCAGGTCATGAAAACCTGATATTTTGAATTCTTACATTTTGCACATCTGAAAAGCAACTAGCTTATTTTGGCCATTTTTTAGTTTTGATTCTAACTGATAAAGTAAGAGGTTTTCAGGCTGTGTTTCCCTGAAAGTGACATCTTGCAGAGGTAGTTTTCCTTTACTACTGTCAAATGAAAGCTAAATTGGATATTGTCATCCCATTTTTTTCCTACTTAACATTGGATTTTGGAATTGCTGGAGATATCTTGATGTGCTATAGGAGAATTTTGCTCAGATAGAAACAATTTAGGGCTCTGTTGAAAAGCATCTAGGGACAAATTTGCAGATTTTTAAAGTCATTTTTTCCCACATTAACTTGTTATATTTCAACTTCAGTGTACTTTTTGCTTTTTGTCTTCAAAATAATCCACCGATAATTAAATACCAACAATAAATTAAAACAATATATTGATAACATTTTTAAACATGTAACAATTTAAACAAGTTAAAACGTTACAACAGTTAAAACCATTTTGGTGATAACTGAGTTCTGAACAGCCTGAGAGCTGAGTCAGGAGCATGCGCATTTGATCACCTGTGCTCACTTGCCATACTTCAGACAACCTCAAACTACTCTAGTCACAGGTGAAATTTTTGAAATAGTTTTTTTGAATATGTAATTTGTTTAAAAATAGAAAATGGAAGAGTCACCGTTACTGCCTTCAGTGACATGAACTTCCTGGGATGCCTTCACGAATCTCAGGGGCCAGGGGATGGTTCCCAAACATGGGATCTGTTCTCATCTTTGTGTTTTATAGATGGCAACTGATGCCCAGAATTTCAGCTGCTTACCCAAAGTCACACAGCTAGGTGATTGGAGAGGAGAATCCAGAACTGAAGTAATATCTTCTGTTATGCCCAACCTGGGTGCTCTTTATTGCCCAGTTACATTTCATATGGCCTATCTTATAGCTGTATGTTTCTCTAGCTCAGATGCATCTAATCAAATGGTTCCATGGGTAATGCTTGCTCTTTAATTGAACAGGTCGAATGGGAGCAGGAGAAAAAAAGAATGCCTGTAGTGTCCAGTACCGACGACCCTTTGGCTGTGCAGTTCTCAGCATCGCTGACCTGCTAACAGGAGAGACAAAGGATGACCTCATTCTGAAAGTGTACATGTAAGAAACATGCACATGGTGGAGGCTGGGGTGGGTACAGGGGTGCATGTGGGTCCTACTTGGGCAAATGCTACTTTATGTGGGTAGAGAAGAACAATGGATGGTTTATGAGCCATTCCTCAAAAACCGAGTAATCTGTAGATTTGTTGCAAGTGAGCCCACAAGCCACAATTTGCCAGTCAGGAGAATTACTGAATCAAGAACCAATGAGTACAGACAGTTTACCAGTTAGGTAGACCATCTACTATGTGGGATACCACCTTTGAATTTATAAACCTAGCACGTCTTTACCTTCAGACAGTCAGTGTGTTCTTGGAAAATGAAAGTGCTTTTTGAAGTAAATTAATTAGAATTGGGAAAGGGAAGCCCAGATGACTTCCATCCTACTCTAGGTGTTAGTTTGCTGGGCCTGCCATAACAAAAGTACCACAAACCACGGGGCTTAACCCATTTATGCCTGAGGTTGCAATTTTTAAAAATTTTTGCAATCATACCTTGGCGATGACCTTGAGCAGTAGGATATAAATAACTCCACATGCTTAGCATTCTAATAATGGAATACTAGGCATAAATATATTTTTTTTGTTTTTTTTGAGACCAAGTCTTGTTCTGTTGCCCGGGCTGGAGTACAGTGGTATGATCTCAGCTCACTGCAAGCTCCACCTCCTGGGTTCATGCCATTCTCCTGCCCCAGCCTCCCGAGTAGCTGGAACTACGGGTGCTCGCCACCACGCCTGGCTAATTTTTTGTATTTTTAGTAGAGACAAGGTTTCACCATGCTGGCCAGGATAGTCTCCATCACCTCGTGATCCGCCCGCCTCAGCCTTCCAAAGTGCTGGGATTACAGGCGTGAGCTACCGCGCCTGGCCTATAAATAGATTTTAAACAGTAGAAATGTGTTGTCTTACAGTTCCCAGATCAAGGTATTAGTGTAGTTGGCTCCTTCTGAGGGCTGTGAGGGCTAATCTGCTCTGAGCCTCTCTTCCTGCCTCTGGTGCTTTGCTGGCAGTCCTTGGGGGTCCATGGCTTGTAGACGCATCACTCTGATCTCTGCCTTCATCTTCACATGGTGTTGATGGCTTTCTCTGGGTCCAATCCCCCACCCCACCCCTTCCCCCGCTTTTTTTCTTTTTTTTTTTTTTGAGTCAGAGTCTCACTCTGTCACTCAGGCTGGAGTGTAGTGGAGCAATCTCGGCTCACTGCAACCTCTGCCTCCCAGGTTCAAGAGATTCTCCTGCCTCAGCCTCCTGAGTAGCTGGGATTACAGGCGCATGCCACCATGCCCAACTACAAATTTCTCCTTTTTATAAAGATACAGTCATATTAGAGTGTGGTTCACCCTGATAACCTTCTTATATGAGTACCTCAGTAAAGATCCTCTTTCAAATAAGGTCATATTCTGAGGTACTGGGGGTTAGGACTTCAACATTACCTTTGTTGGGGGATACAGTTTAACCCATGGTTCTCTACTAAGAAAGTCACTTGATATATTCCAAATCCTAAGTTAAGTGATTGTTTTAAATGCACATGGGTTTGGCCCACACCACCGTGCCACCTCCCCACAGGCTTGGACATTAAGACCTGATATACAGCAACATCTTCAGAGCAGACTCAATAGGGTTTCCACACTCCTGGTTTGAGGGACCACATCCTTGACTACCTCCATGAGTGAACTGGCTTTCGTATTCCGTTCTGGAGGTTGTGTTAATATACCTGATGTGTGCCAGTAGATTTTTCAAAGGTGATGGTAACACATGTGGCCCACTGCCTGTGGGACATACACTTAAAATTGCCTTTTTGACCTCTGCTGCAGGGTTTCATGGATTTTTCTACTCTCCATCCAATGGAACCTATGTAACACATTTAGTAATTCATTGACAAAGATTTATCTGTAGTCTATGGTTTAGGACCGGAAACTCTCTTCATCCCTCTTAAAAAGTAAAATGCCTGTGATGTTGACGTTAAACTTGAAAACTTTTGGTGAAATTAGTGGGTGGTAAAAGTTGCTACTCTTTTTATCATGTAGCAACCCTCAATTTCAGTGGTTAAGCTTAAATCCGTGATGCCCTTCTTTCCGTACTCAACTGGTGGTCATAAAACGTAATTTATTTGAAATACTAATGACTGTTAATAACCACCCTTTACTGTGTGCACAGTATGTGTGAGGAACTGTATTAAGCACTTAGCATGTGTCATATCCTTTTGTCCTCACAACAAACCCATGAAGCAGACAGATGCTCCTAGCTCAGTTTTACACATAGGGGAACGAGAGTTAAATAACTTGCCCCATATTGCCTAGCTAATAAGGAAAGGAAGCAGATTTGAGGTCAGGACTGTCTTGCGCAAGCACCTGAGCTCTCCAGTTAATAGTTTGTATTTTTCCAGGTGTTATTTCACACCATAGTCTACTAAGGTGATGATGCTGCTGTTATGTGGCTTTTGGAGCAAACTGAAATTCCTCACAAACACACTCTCATCATTTCTTAAAGTAGTCTTTCCAGGTGTGAGTAGCAAGTATTGTATTTATCCTGCCACTGGGAAAACAGAGGGACGGACAGTCCCATCCTCACCCTTGATTATGCAGCCAGCGGAACAAGACCCATGCATTCCAGCCCTGCCAATGGGAGACAGTCACACTCGTGAAGACAAATTGTTCTGCTGTTTGTGTGTGTGTGTGTGTTTTTTTTATTGTCTGCTTTTCCATAAGCATCAAATAAGGTTTTAGGTAATTTTTAATAGAAGATAAATTCCTGAAAAATGCCCATTCAGCAAATGATGATGCTGTTTCAAGACTAATACTAACCAGTCAAAACAGTCACTGTAGATTAGGAAGAAACTATGAATTTAGTCAAACATGGGAAAGTGCCTGTTAGAAACACTTTGGGAGAAATTTCTATTTGTTAAGATGACTGAACTCCCAGCCCCTCTGGGACTCAAATAAAGAACAGTAGCAAATGCCTGCCTGAGCCTGGAAGATATTTTAGTCACGTACTTCAGAAGCCTTTTTTTTTTTTTTTTTTTTTTTTTTTTTGAGTTTTGAGTTTTGTGGGTTAAAAGCATGAATTCTGGAATCACTTAACTATCTAATAGGAAGCAAGCCATCTTTCTTTCTTCCCCACTGGGCTGAAATAAGAAAACTGGAGGCAGAATGTGCTAAATGGCAATTTGGTGTCTTACAACTGGACAGGTGGGATGGTTTCATTCCATCTTAATTTTCCAGCCCTCTAAGATTCGGTGCTCATTTTGGTATACCACTGTTAACTGGCTCAAAAATCACCTCCATCATGTTCATCCTGCAAAATCCTGTGGCGATAAAATAGATAAATATGAAAGCAAATAATTGTGAATTATCTGCCTCAGACTTGATCACTAGGAAACAGAACCTGTACTGTGGGAGATTTTGATTGATAGTGTACAGAATCTTGATGTTCAGGCCTCTTGGGAGGACGCATTCATGGCTAACAAAGTAGTGAATTTTCACATATGTTCAGATGAAGGAAGTTTTCCCTAGCCAATCTGGGAAAGTAGTGGCAGTAAGGATGGATAGCAGAACCACATGCTTACAAATCATTATGAGTTACCAGGCAGAGGGACATCCATCCATCCAGCCAGCCAGCCAACCAGCCATCCATCCATTCATACCACTGACAGTTTTTAAGCATCCACAGCATTCAAAGTACTAAAGGAAACTCTGATATCAACCAGTCCTAGATCCAGTCCTCAAGAACCTTAACAGTCTCCCAGGTGAACTACACCATGTAAACAAAGATAACATGACCTAATGAGTGATAAAAGCTAAGAGAAAGAGTTACCGATTGCTGTGAAAAGAAGGAGAGATGCCCCTTGTGGAAGATCTGAAAGAGTAATTTTATTATTCTTTGGTAAATCCTGCCAGTCTTTTGCCAATACAAGCTGTGTTAATGTCAATTTCATTTTGCTTAATTTGCTGCATTTTGATGCTGGGCAAACCTGGTAATATTACAGTAAGCAGAGACTTGCTACTGAGAACTAATTTACTGAGCATTTATTATATGCCAGGAATTACCCTAAGCCCATGTTTATTTAAAGTTCTAGTATATTATCCGTGTTTCATAGATGGGGAAATTAAGACAAGAGTAAATAAACTCACCTAAAGAACATAGCTTGGTTAATAGTGAGAATTTGAATCTGGGGAGTTGAACTCAGTTGGGGCTGCCTTCCCCTGTATGCATTGTTCTCTGAGATTTCTGTCTGTTTTGGGGCCACTTGTAATCTGTGAGTTGTTAATCCCAGCTGCTTCTGTCAGGAGGTAGGTGCTCAGGCATTACCAGATATGGGCATTCTTTCTCATCCTGGGACAACCATGCTAAAACTGACAGTCAGTTGCAGCAGGTTGATGGGGACTCCAAGGAAGTACATTATAGTGGTTATAATGAAAAGGGCAGGTGTACTATGAGGGTCACTGCTTGATTGCATGCATCATTAAAGCTTAACAGAGTGTTAATGTTTTCATAGGTGTAACACAGAGAGTGAGTGGTACCAAATCCATGAGAACATCATCAAAAAGCTGAATGCACGTTATAACTTGACTGGCTCCAATGCAGGTGAGTGTATGGGCTGGCTGACTTTCCCTACACTTTTCATTCCAAGCCCTTTTTTTTTATTTATCTGTGTGGGAAGGAAATTATCAGCCCTTTGTTTTTCTCTCTGTTCACTCCCTAACTTTAAAAATGCTCAATGAACATTCTGGTACATCTTCCTATGCTATGATAGGCTTGTACTTATAACTCCCTATAAAAAATGTATTCCATTCTTGTTGAAAAGAAAAAGATAATCTAAATTTGCTCTTTGGTACCATGTCTTCATACCTCTAAGTCGTTACTGAAAGCTGAAAATCGGCCTGGCACGGTGGCTCATGCCTGTAATCCCAGCACTTTGGGAGGCCGAGATGAGTAGATCACCTGAGGTCAGGAGTTCAAGAGCAGCCTTGCCAACATAGTGAAACCCCGTCTCTACTAAAAATACAAAATATTAGCCGGGCATGGTGGCAGATGCCTGTAATTCCAGCTACTCGGGAGGTAGAGGAAGGAGAATTGCTTGAACCGGGAGGCGGATGTTGCAGTGAGCCGATATCACGTCACTGCACTCTAGCCTGTGTGACAGAGTAAGACTCTGTCTCAAAAAAAAAAAAAAAAAAAAAAAGCTAAAAATTGCATGACAAATATGATGCTTGGATTTGTGACTATTCTGTGGAAATAAGTTTGATAAATAGCAATTTTCAGTGAGGTCCAATAAAAACATGCTTTACGACTGGGCGCGGTGGTTCACGCCTATAATCCCAGCACTTTGGGAGACCGAGGCAGGCAGATCATGAGGTCAGGAGATCAAGACCATCCTGGCTAACACAGTGAAACCTCGTCTCTACTAAAAAAAAATACAAAAAATTAGCCGGGCATGGTGGTAGGTGCTTGTAGTCCCAGCTACTCGGGAGGCTGAGGCAGGAGAATGGCATGAACCCTGAAGGCGGAGCTTGCAGTGAGCCAAGGTTGCGCCACTGAATTCCAGCCTGGATGACAGAGCAAGACACCGTCTCAAAAAAAAAGCAAAAAACAAACAACACCACCAAAAAAAAAAACGTGCTTCGGTGCCTATGGCTGGCTTTGAGCTTCGACATTATTGACAAACATACAGGTTCACACATTGAAGTTGGCTAAAAAGGAAAGTGATGCTGACTGCAGTGGCATGTGAAGAAAAATGTGTGTGTGCTTGTTCAGAGAGGAACTGAAATATTATATACCACTATAAGTCATATGAGGTACACAGTATTGTACTAGTAACATATAGTATATACTATATTATATAGCATATATAGATTGCATAGCATATATAATGACATCTTTAGGTTTGGTCAGTGACAAAAACTTGGTGAATATTGTTTGTTCTTATCCACCGTTCAGACCCACATTGAAGCAAAACAAAGTATGCAGTCATGTGCTTTGATTGACATAAAGAAACTTCAAATTAAATAAGCTGTTTCTTGAACTGAATGCGTTGTTTTTTAAGACTGATTTTTAAAAGCACCTTGAATATAGATATTTTTGTTGGAGTCCAAATCACCTGGCAATTAGGAGAACTGGAATTTAAATTCAAACCACTTTTTTTTTTTCAGACTCTTGCACATCTTGCTAGACCAAACTGACCTGCAAAGAGAAAATCACTGTAGACAAAGCTTTGTCGTTCAGTTCAGTGAGAGCCATAAGTACCTCCAACTCATACATGTGGCAATGCTTCAGACTGTAATAAGTGGTGAGGTCAGTTTTCTCCTCCTTCTCCCAAGAGTTGGAGAGATAACTTGAGTTTTATTTGATGCAGATGGCCCTTTGCTTTGGACAAAGTCCTGCATCTACCACTAAACAAACAAGACACTTGGAGTACTTAATATTGAGGGCAGAGTCTCTAAAAGACTCACAGGAGACAGGAGAAATGAAGTACAACATGGAACTACTATGTATGCTTGTCTTCTCTTTTCCCACAAAACAATTATAATTCTCGGCCGGGTGCAGTGGCTCATGTCTATAATCACAGCACTTTGGGAGGCCAAGGTGAGTGGATTGCAAGGTCAGGAGATTGAGATGATCCTGGCCAGCATGGTGAAACCCCCGTCTCTACTAAAAATACAGAAAATTAGCTGGGTGTGATGGCGCGTGCCTGTAATCCCAGCTACTCCGGAGACTGAGGCAGGAGAACCACTTGAACCAGGGAGTCGGAGGTTGCAGCGAGCCAAGATCGCACCACTGTACTCCAGCCTGGCGACACAGAGAGACACCATCTAAAATAAATATATATATATGTGTGTGTGTATATATATACACATATATATGTGTGTGTATATATATACTTCTCCTGATTGTCTATGGATAAAATGGTTTAATTTCAATACCCCCTCAGTAAGATGGTAGAGCTGCTGTTTTTTAGAGAACATATCTTGTGGAATTCATTGGTAGACTTTCAGCCAAATGCAGTTCTACTCTAAACCTTTTGGTGTTTCTTGATACCAGTAACCATCATTTTGTCATTAAATTTACCCTAGACCTGTGCTGTCTAATTCAGGAGGCAGCAGCCATATGTTGCTATTGACAGTTAGATATGAACCTAGTATACCACTAGAATTGAGATATGCTGTAATTGTAAAGAACATACCAGATTTTGAAGACTTGGCCCAATAAGAAGAATGTAAAATATCCCGTCAATAATTTTCATATTGATTGCATGTTGAAATGATAACATTTTGGATATATTGAGATAAATAAAATATGCTATTAATTTTTTTCTTTTTTTCTTTTTTGACATAGTTACTAGGGAAAGTTAAATTTCATTCATGATTCACATTATACTTCTGAGTCAGTGCTACTCCAGACTCTGTTTAAAGGCTAGCATTTTTTTAATTTCTATGGATCACAAACAAATCCATTATGCCCTGCTCCTTTCTTTTTGCCTATTAACTGTGAATAGAAGAGTTGGTAACCGTTGTGTATCTTGTTCTTTCTCCCTATGAGTCCTGTTAATTTGCTTGCATTTGCCCTCTATATGAATAAACAAATCCCAAACTAATCCTGACCTTCTGACTTGTAGTCCCTGAGCTTCCTACCATCATAGATGTGGTCTTGACCCACCACGATATGTTGAACTGTTGGCTACATGTCTTTCCCAACTCCTTTTCATCTCCCAGCCCTTTCCCACTTCACATATGCCTCATGCAGAACAACATTCATCTGTTATTAGGTTGTTTGAATATATCATTGTCCAAACCCTGAGGTGATACCCAATTGCCTCTTGAATCTTGGTGAAGTTCTCAATGATAGGCTTTGATTTATATCTCTAGATAGACCCTAACATAAGTGATCCTGTATCCTTAAGACCTGTGTTAGAGGTCAGGATTCCAGTTAAACCAAACCACAAATTTCCTTCTGCTTATAGACAGGAGTCATCTCTTAGAGAGTATAGTGTAGTATTGAGCTGTTTCTCTGCAAGCAGGATATCCTAGGCTTGAATCCTCTAAGGGATATCGGGAAGATTAAAAGAAAAAAATGTATGCAAAGCACTTACCATAGGACTTCATACATGGTAACGTGTTTAGTGTTAGCTATTATTGTTTACCCACTTTAAAGCCACTATCTGGAATATTCTATCCTTACCTCTTAAGTTGTCTGTTTTCATTGTTTCAAAATGGATCCTGATTTAATCTCCTTAATGAAGACTTTTAGAATAACACAATTGGATTATTGATATGTTGGATCATTGAACCAACCCCTTCTACACTTTGTTTCCTTCATCTCCTCTCTGCTGATTTGATTGCTAATATCTCTTCCTGGTTTCTTTTAACTTAATTGTTGGCCTTCTGATTAACTTCAGGAAGGAAGGGAAGCACATTCTGTTTCCTTGGCCAGGTCCTCCGATGCTTAGATGTGTCCACATGTTCCATGTGCTTTGTCAACTTTACTAGCTCCTTATTCTTACTGGAATCCTGAGTGAAACCCTACCAGAAAGTGAGATCCAAACCACCCTTTCCCATGAGTCATACCTTTTCTATTTACAGCCTTTGTACTGAAATGAAAAGCTACGTGTTGTAGCCTTTGCAAAGAATGAAAGAAACCATTGTACCATAAAGCCTTGTAAAAAGGGTTCCCCTTCCTTTGGCAAGATCCATTCCCATTTTGCAGCCTACCGTGATGCTCAGATTCCTAGGCAACCAAATGTATGCTCTTTATACCTGGCTTCTGCTAGAAAGCCCTGTCTGCTCTCCTGTCCTTGTGACCTCAGCCCTTCTCTGCCCTTCTCTCTTAACCTTGAGGCCCAGCCAGGCCCACACAGCCTGCATCTATCTGCCTTCTATTTCTCTGGTCTCTCTCTCTGATCCTTTCTAGCCTCTCTCAAGCTGAGGCAAACCCAGCCCTAAGCCTCTTCACTCTAAAATTCTGCTCTAGAGAGTGGAAGCTCAGGAAGAAGCCTAAAAACTATTTTAAAGAAAAGCAAAACTTATACTCCTTCCCACCAAAGCTTCCGCTCTTCAGTCTAGGTAGATCATTGTTCTGTATCCCCTTGATCTATACCCTTGGTTGAGGAATGGAAGTTCTGTGGCCAGCAGATAGGGATTCCAGAGCTGTTCAGCTTCATTATTGAACAGGAGGCACATTAATGGCTTACTTCAAGATAGTGGGAGAAGCAAGAGCACAAGAAATTGAAGAGGGAAATTAGGGTGCCTAATGTTTAAGCTGTCACAGCAGTTAGATAATGTTGACTTCCGCTGTTTTCTTTCTGGGCCACAGAATTGTGGATTAAATGGAAGCCGTGCACTCAAATGTTTTCAAAAGAATTGAGTTCACTCTAAAAAGTACTGTTTTTCCCCACTTTCTCCTGCTATTCCTCAGTCATTGGCACTAAAAAAAAAAGAGAAAAAAACACAGCTTTGAAATTGGTTTTGGAAACAAATTCTGCCAGCTAATTTCCAGGCCCTTTATGCTTCATTGATGTCCTCCTAGCTATTGGAGTTGTAATCTTGTCTGGTTAATAAAGGGATTCATCTAGTTAACTGGGTTTTTTTCCCCTCTAACCTAAGACTTATGTTGCAAAGGTACATTAACCACTATCTTAGTTGAGTTTAGAAACTGGGAGAAAATTGCAAGTGATCCGTTTAACTTTTTAAGATTTTTTTAAAAAATTGGATTACTGTATCTCCATGGTTAGATTTAGTTAGGTTGAGTAGTTTGAAATCTCCAAAGTTGTGCTATTTTATGAATTTTAAATCCAAAGGCAATGTTGTGAGAATTTGAAATTCTAAAAATATTCATTAATGTGAACCTGGTTTAGGTTTGTTGAGCAAATGGTTATTATAAATGTCACCTCTGATAGACAGCAGTTGAATTATAAGAATGTGAAATTGGACTGAGCCAATATGATTTACTGAGACAAATTAAGTTCTACGTATTGAAACAGTGTGTAAAAATTATTGACAATGGTTCAGTATGTCCTAAGAGAAACTTCAAAGTCTTTTCATATTATCTATGTATTTCTGAAATATTTTCTATAGTTTGCACATATAGCTTACAATTAGAAGAAATCCTATTTGCTATTCAGGTAAGTTTCTAGAGTCTTTATTTTATCTTAGATGAGTGTACATGGTTGTATTCCTGCCAGCTATACTTTTTAACCCCCACAGAAAGTTGAAAGGAATTACCTAGATAAGGAGACCACAATATATAGCGAGAGCAGTTTAACTCTATTCAGGAAATATATGGTGTTCTTTATTTGGCTGAGGTGAAAGGAGGCTTTTTGAGAGTGTTAGGTTGCATTTTTGGGTCCACACTTACCAATGTAGTCATTTTATTCAGTGTTACCAAGTTGGTATAATTCGTAAGAATTTGATCAGTGCACCTGATTTTTGAACATTGAATTTGCTTTCTAGTATCATTAAAACAAAAGTAGTACTTATTGGCACCACCTATTGGTTAGACATTTAATATGTGACCTTTTTGCTGACTTTTGGAATTTACTAATTATTTTACCATGATCTCTCTTTAAAGTTTTTTTTTCAACTAATTTTATTTATAGAAAAATAGTACAAAGAATTCATAATTTCCCAAAGGTTAAAATTTTACTACATTTCATTTGCATAATCTCCCTCCGTTTATATATATATGTGTGTGCATATAGTCATATAACTCAACATTAATGAATTTGATATAATTCTTAAGGATTATATCAGAGCCTTGATTGTATATGTTTGTGTGTGTATATATGTACATATACATGTATATATGCATGTATACAGACATATGTACATATGTACACATATACACATCTATACATATCATATATATATACATTTCTTTTCCTGAACTGCCTGAGAACAAATTGAAGACATGATGCCTCTCTACCCATGCTTACTTCAGAACATAGCAACAGAACCACAGTACAATTATCTAAATCAGAATGTTAACATTGATATAATACTATTATCTAATCTGCAAACCTTATTCAGATTTTGACAATTTTCTCCATGTCTTTTATAACAAAAGAAAATCCTAGCCAGGTTTGGTGACTCCCACCTGTAATCCCAGTACTTTGGGAGGCCAAGGTCCGTGGATCACTTGAGGTCAGGAGTTCCAGACCAGCCTGACCAACCTGGTGAAAACCCATCTCTACTAAAAATACAAAAATTAGCTGGGTGTGGTGGCATGTGCCTGTAATCCCAGCTACTTGGGAGACTGAGGCAGGAGAATCCCTTGAACCTGGGAAACAGAGGTTACAGTGAGCCACGATCATGCCACTGTGCTCCAGCCTGGCTGACAGAGCAAGACTCCATCTAAAAATTTAAAAAAAAAAAAAGAGAAAGAAAGGAAATCCAGGCTATTTTGCATGTAGTTGTCATATCTCTTGTTTCCGTCGATCTAAATCATGCTAATGACAGCAAAGAAAAAATATAGTTTAAAATATGTTACTACATTACACTGTAAGATATTTTTTAAAGTTCATCCAGTATTTAAAAAAAAAACTAAATCCAAATGATGTTAATGGAAGTAGTGATTAGAGCTTAATTTCATTTTCTAAATGAGCTATGTATGGTTAATTTAGGTAAAATTGCTAACAATACTGTTTGCAAGATTTGCTGCATAGGAAAAATATGGAAGTATTTCAATAAATTAAAATAATCAGATATTAAACTACAATCATAGATACTATTGTAGAGGAGGAAAAATATTTCCTCGTGTATCCTAGGTTCATGGATTAAGCCCGCACAACAAAAGACAGAATAACAAAAGAAAAGTATACACATTTGTTTAAGTTCTATGTGACATGAGAGCCTTCATTAGGAAATGAACACCTGAAGAAACAGTTTAATCTTAGTTTTTTTAATAGTAGGTCTGATGAAGAACAGGGAGTTGTAGAGAAATATGAGGGAGACAAAAAGATACTATCTAATGGCAATAAACTGGGAGAAACTTAGGAAAGCCTGTTTATTCAGATTCTTCTCCGCAACACTTTGTTTTCAGAGATAAGGATGTACTTTTCATCCAATATAGGGAGGGCACCTCTTATGACCTGCTCGGGGGAGAATGGCAGGGAAGGTCCCAGAGACCTTCCTGCACATGGTATCTCTCAAAATAGTATGCCAAGGTACCATGTTTTAGGGTAATGTGTCCTGAACCCCATCACTATGCTCTATATACATTTTTGAAATGGTTTTCAGCCCATGGATTCCTTTGTATTGGTATTGTGGAAATAAAATACAAATAGGTAATAATAGTTACAGTAAAAACAAACAAAGCCTGTTTAAAAAGCTAGACATAATCCTCAGTATATACTTTTGGAATGTTGATACACTAAATCAGAATAAGCAGGAGAATGGCGTAAACCTGGGAGGCGGAGCTTGCAGTGAGCCGAGATCGCGCCACTGCACTCCAGCCTGGGCGACAGAGCGAGACTCTGTCTCAAAAAAAAAAAAAAAAAAGAATGGAAACTTTAAAGTGACAAATTCTCCTTAGTTAAAAAGGAAATGTTGAAATCCCTTTGAATGGTCTCATCACTCCTGCCAAATGTGGACAAGCCCCTCTCCAGCTTTCATTGCTGGTCAGCAAATTTATTTTGTGGTTAAGACTCAATTAAAGTAAGTAATTTCACATGTCTTTAATGCTCTTTCATTTGACATTCTGTGACATTATGTATTGCTTCGATCTTATGTTCTCTATAACTCTTAGCCATGAGCTAATCACTTATTTAGAGAAAACATAAAAGCCTTTTCCAAAACGTTGAAATTTAGAACTAGCAGATCTGCGAACCAGCAGTTATAATCAGAAGATTATTTGTTCATGCTTATCATACTTTTTACATGTTAGAAGGTAGTCATCCCAAGGGATAGTGTTACCCACTTCAAAGATCTCAGGAAGATGATCTTCAGACGGTGAGCCTATGGTCAGACCCTTTGAGTTGTCTTGAGTGATGTCAAAATTATATTCTTTAAGAGTTAACTTAGTTTAAAGAAGCAGTCAACAATAAGCGTATTCACAAATTGAACAATACTGGCTAAAACTCAGAAACCAAGGTATGACTATTACGAAATAAAAAGTGTTTTCTTTCCTTCCTTCCTTCCTTCTTTCTCTCTTTTTTTTTTTTTTTTTTTTTTGACGGAGTCTCACTCTGTCACCAGGCTGGAGTGCAGTGGCGCAATCCCGGCTCACTGCAACCTCTGCCTCCCGGGTTCAAGTGATTCCTCTGCCTCAGCCTCCTGAATAGCTGGGACTACAGGCGCACGCCACCATGCCCGGCTAATTTATTATTATTATTGTTTTTTGTATTTTAGTAGAGATGGGGTTTTACCATATTGGCCAGGATAGTCTCAATCTCCTGACCTCAAGATCTGCCCACCTCGGCCTCCCAAAGTCCTGGGATTACAGGCATGAGCCACTGTGCCCGGCCCTCTTTTTTCTTTCTTTTCATTTTAAATTGGCTTTGAAATTGTATCTAAAAGAGGAGATACATACCAAATTTAAGCAGTAGCAACATTAATAGCATAAGTATCTAGTGCTGCAAGATGACAGTGTTAAAGGACAGCTGTAATTTGGGTACTTTGGTCCTACTGGGTAGAGGCTTTACGTAGAAGCTAGGCCCCTTTCATCATGTAATTAACACATTGTTAAGCAGACCTCTGGTAGTGTTCACAGCTCCCATTTTCCCATCTGCATCTTGATTTCTCCATCTAACCTGGCTCATTTGTACACACCAGTCTCTTCCTAATATTCTGGCTTTTGTTCCAGAATATCCAGTAGTATTGTCTCTGGATAATAACTCATTATCCAGTAGTATTGTCTCACTTGATACCTCACACTTTCTAGAAATTTGACTTTCTTTCTTTCCTCTGCTTTGGAAACTCTCAGAGCCTGTCTCTGACCTCCCAGTGTAAATGCCTCATCTTAATCAGTCAGAATTTTTTTTTTTTTTTTTTTTTTTTTTGAGACGGAGTCTTGCTTTGTCGCCCAAGCTAGAGTGCAGTGGCGCGATCCTGGCTCACTGCAAGCTCCGCCTCCCGGGTTCACGCCATTCTCCTGCCCCAGCCTCCCGAGTAGCTGGGACTACAGGCGCCCGCCACCTCGCCCGGCTCATTTTTTGTATTTTTAGTAGAGACAGGGTTTCACCGTGGTCTCGATCTCCTGACCTTGTGATTCGCCCGCCTCAGCCTCCCAAAGTGCTGGGATTACAGGCGTGAGCCACCACGCCCGGCCAATCAGTCAGAATTTTACTGCTTGGTGTAGCTAGGATGTGCCTCTGAAAAGTTTTCACTGGCTTTGAGTTGAACTCCAAATAGGATATATAGCTTCTAATGTATTTACTTAAAAATTCAATTATCTTATCTTACAGATATAACACATGACATTCTAATGCATAAAGCAAAGCTTAGATGATTAATTTTGTAAATTAAGCACATAGGAAGGAATAGTTGTAAAAATTTGTGCTTTGATAATATTGAGGCCCTAGGTATTTCAAAAATGAACAGGTTTTACTGAAAGTGATTTTTGAGAGAATCTAGCGATATCATCTTTAGGAAGTTTTGCTAATACCTCATGCTGTTAGTAATTTTGTAGTACAAGTTTAGAAATTCCACCAATTGTGTTTTGCTCTTAGCCCCCACCTCCCAAACACATACAAAGTATGCAAGTACTGTCACGAAACAGTGTTTTGAGAGTTCACTACAGAATGGCAGTGTGAAGAGCTGCACCATCCTGTTCCAATAGAACAACCATTATTGATGAAAATCATATTTTCTTTTAGATTTTAAATTAAATTATTTTTCTTATTTGTTTTTAAAAATGAAATGGGGACTCACTATATTGGCCAGGTTGGTCTTGAACTGGCCTTAAGCAATCCTCCCACCTTGGCCTCCCAAAGGATTATAGGTATGAGCCAATGTGCCTGGTCAAAAATCGTATTTTAAAACAGTACTGATGTCTAGAAATCTTCCTAAGTGTAGACAACAAATAAAGAGTAACTACCAACTCCTGATAAGAATCAAGAGAGTTGGTGAAACTTATGTCACATCTCATTTTCTCCTTCCTGCCTGCACCAGCTCAGCATGATGAAAATTCCACTCCATACACATGTAGCCAAGAAGATGAGATTCCCTCTCCCTTCACCTTCCAGGCAAGGTATATGGTATCTCACCAGGAGAGGGTAGGCTACTAGCATTTCACATTTCTTCTGGTCCCAGTTCCATAGCCTAAAAAAAGTAAATGTGTAACCTACTCCATATTGTCACTTCCACACCTGTGATGCATGGAATCCCTGTGAAAAAAACAACACCCACTAAAGATGAATTGTGATAAAATGATAACAATTAGCAATCAATGAGGCAGAGTAAGCAAATGCAACAAATGAGAATCATGATCTTTTGAAATTTTAGATAATAAACTATCAGGAAAAGAAGTAGCAAAAGAGATTCCTAATGAAAAAGAAAACATCATGAAAAAAATGAAATGAGATTTTTAAACCCGTACATCAAAAGAATATTGAGTATGTATATTCCAGCATTACTCAAGGCACTGGTATACGGTTTTTGACAATGAAAAATCTTTGCCTTCTTTGTGTGTAAATTCTAGTGGTTAAAGAGAAGTAAATAGAACTTGTAAAATTCTTTTTAAAAATGTTATTAAAATAAGAACTCAGTGGACTACTTAAATAGCAAACAAGCATAGTTGAAAAATGAATTAGTAAAGTTATAACTTAAAATATTAGCCTGAATGCTACCCAAGGGGTAAATGCAATGGAATAACCTGAATAAACATTTAAGAGCAGTAAAGGGTTGAATGAAAAGACCAGCATACATCTAGGAGGAATTCCAGAAGGAACAAATAAAGTACGTGGATAAGCTGCAATATTTGAAAAGGTTGAGAATTTGTAGAGCTTAAAGGTGCAGATGAAGGAAGAAAATGTTATAAGTAGGATAAATAAAATTAAAGTTATATCTAGATAAATTAAGTAACTTTTGCAGAGGATAAAATACCCAGATAAAAGAAGCAAAAGTTATAAGCAGGATAAATAAAATTAAAGTCATATCTAGATAAATTATGGTGAAACTGCAGAACACCAAAGACAAAATCAGAAACCAGAGAGAAAATACTGATTACCTAAAAAGAAATAATAGTCTTAGCAGCAGTTACAGAGGTCAGAATATTATGGGATAATATGTTAAAACTGCTGGGAGCAAGTGGCCAACTTTGAATTCTTTACTTGCCGAACTGTTACAGTCATTGCTTGGCATCCATGGGAAACTGGTTCCAGGATCTCTGAGGATACCAAAATTTGCAAATGCTGAAGTCCCTTACATAAAATGGCATATACTATTTACATATATCCTATGCACATCCTCTCATATACTTTAAATTATCTCTAGCTTATGTATAATACCTAATACAATGTAAATGGTATCTAAATGATTGTTATACTGTATTTTTTTTGTGGTTACTGTTGTTATATTGTTATTTTTTATTGATTTGATTTTTCCAAATATTTTTGACACCCAGATGGTTGAATCCATAGATGCAGAGCCCCACCGAACAAAAGGCCTGCCATATTTAAAAGGGGGAGTAAAATAAAATTTCAGATAAAGACTTGGAGATTTTACATTCACATCCACTGAAACAACTAGTCAGAGTTCATCATCAGGAGTAAAGAACTGAACTCAGGCTGGGCGCAGTGGATCACGCCTGTAATCCCAGCACTTTGGGAGGCTGAGGCGGGTGAATCACGAGGTCAGGAGATCGAGACCATCCTGGCTAACATGGTGAAACCTCGTCTCTACTGAAAATATAAAAATTAGCCAGGTGTGGTGGTGCGTGCCTGTAGTCCCAGCTACTTGGGAAGCTGAGGCAGGAGAATTGCTTGAACCTGGGTGGCAGAGATTGCAGTGAGCCAAGATCGTGCCACTGCGCTCCAGCCTGGGAGACAGAATGAGACTCCATCTCAAAAAAAAAAAAAAAAGAACTGAACCCAGAAGGAAAGAAATGTAAGAAGCAAGTGTGTGCAAAGAGAACAGTAAATGTCAGGATAAATCTAGTTAAGCATTGACTGCAAACAGCAACAATTTAAAAACGTATCATCATCAGAGTTTAAAAGATCGAAGTTCCCGGATTTGTTCCAGAAGAGAGTAGAGCTATTGATTAAATTTAGTCTTTAAGTCAATTACTTATGTTAAACGTTTAAAGAATAGAAATAGTATGTATAATTTCCAGAACTATGGAGCCATGAATAAGGGAATAAGAAAACTCAATCCATTTAGAGGGCAGAAATGAAAAAGAAGGGGGAAAAAAAGCAAATAAAAATCGTATTTGAAAAACAAAATAAGATAGCAGCGTAACCTCTCCTCCTGACTAAATTACATACTAAGTATCTTCTAAAGAATATTACAGAATTTGTCACTTGTTCAGAGCATTGACTTATTAGTATCTGAAGACAACACCGTAATCCCCATGTCATTAGGAATTTCACCACCTTCACATACGTCTAATTGTACGTATCGTCTATTTGTATTTCTCAGTTATGTCTTTGTCAGGTCTCCCATGTTAGAGGATTGTTCTCAATACACAGACATATTTGCCTTTGAAACCTTTATAGAACTTAATTACAATATTTGAATTTATCTGGTGGTAAGTGGGCACAACTATTAAAAGGAATATTTTATTTGTATATGACACTAAGGGGACTTTGACCATTTTTTGATGAAATCTAATTTGTTGATACTCATGGTAGGGAGGAATGAGAACAGAAACAATGGTAGACATAGTGATAGTGGCAGTGGCAGTTGTAGCAGTAGCAGCTGACATTTTTGAGTGCTTCGTTTGTGCTAAACATTACCTATTTTATGGAATTGGTATCATTATCTTTACTTTACAGATGTGGAACCCAAAGCACACAGAGGTTAAGATTGAGACAGGCACTTGCAACCATATGATATAATTCTTAAACTGCACACTTAATAACAACATGTATTTATCAAATATATTTATCACGGTTTTCCATTTTTGCATTGCTGTACATTCATAGCTACATGTTATTTGGTTTATTAGTGGCAAAATGGCTCATGTATTCTAAAATTTCAGCTGCTACTTAAAAATCATGCTATGCTTCCCATTTTTAATGTAAAATTGCAGAATTTCATGAATTTAAAAGGAGCCAACTTGTAGAATAAATGAGTTTCGATTCTCATGAAATTAGAGCTTCCAAGCAATCAGCCACATTTGGCTTAAAAGATACCAAGCCTTTCTTTCGTCTACTACTACTCTGTAAGCTGAACTTAACCATGAATCATATGTTGTTTTGTGGCAGACTCCAGAGTAATGACTATGCCTTTTGTTTAAAATTAAATGTTAAGTATTTATCATTGGGCTTGAACATCTAGGCTGATGTGAAAGTTCACTTTAATGATTATGTTTCTTCCAAGAAGGGGGACATTTCTCCCATAGCAATTTCGTTTTGGGCACTTATATTAAGGGCTATAAAAAGTGACTTAAAATACTATTTATATAAACAAAATTAGGTTAAATTTTATGAAATTAAATTGTATGAAATTTTATGAAATTAAAATTTTATGAAATTCAGATTCAATCTAATTTTATAGGTTGTCATAAATTCCGATAAAAAATTCCCTAAACTTTCCAATTCTTTCCATGATAATTTTTTCTTATTTTAATATTCCTGTCATACCCATAATCCATTCTGTTTTATATTCCCTCTCTCTCTCTGTATATGTTTCTTATTTTCATTGTTAGATTATCAGTTCCTTGGGAGTAGGAACACTATTATATACATCCTTAAATCCCACTTTCCACCCTCCTCTCAAGCCATAAGTTACTGCTGTTCAGAGTGTGCATTTTGAACTGTGGCAGGAATAAGGTAAAATGTACAGATAAAATTTAAGAAGTTGCCCCAACCCCAGAGATAGCAGATAAGGCCAGGACAGTGAAGTAGGATGACAAGAAAGAAAATGGAAAGAAAAATACCTTTCTCCAAACAATGCCCTATGTCATAACCCGGAAAAGACAGGGCTAATCCTCAGGTAATTGGAATGTGTAAGTATTTGTCTTTTTTGCCCCAGCTTTAATAAAATATAATTGACAATTAAAAATTGTACATATTTATGGCATACAATGTGATGTTTTCATATATGTATACACTGTTAAATGATTAAATCAAGCTAATTAGCGTATCACCCTCACCCTCATTTTAAAATGTTTTAAAATCCACTCAGCAATTTTTATGTATACAGTCTATTATTATTAACCATGTCACCATGCCATACAATAGCTCTCTAGAATGTCTTCATCTTGTCCAACTGAAACTTCGTCTCCTGTGACCAAAATCTCCTGGTTTACTCTCCCCAACCCCCACATCCCCCACCCTCTCCAATCCCTGGCAACCATCATTCCACTCTCTGCTTCTATGAGTTCAACGTTTTTAGAAGGAATGTGTAAATATTTGCTGTGTCTCTCTTTTGTAGTGATGAGTAGTTTCTTAGTCTTCATTATGTTATTTCTTACTGTTCTGGCGGCTCATTTATCCAGCTTCTTGGTTGTGGTCATGATAATTAAGGACCACAGTAAAAATAGAATCTGGAGTTTCCTTGATTGGAAAATAAATGGAATTGCAATGGCTCTTTGTGGGCTGGTCCCTGTGGACTCACTCTCAGAATCATGTTTTTTCTTTGTGTTCCTACTCTTTGATGTTTCTTAGTCATATGTTGTGGTTTCTTTGTGGAAAGAGTTGATGATTTGGGCAGAGCCAGATACATTGTGGTCAAACGCTGTGTCCTCTTAACCTTTGTAATTCTTGATGTCTGTGAATTCTTCATTCTGGAGAAATTAGGGAACCTCCGAATGGCAGTAACTGCCCTCCCCCACAACCCCCATTATCATCACTTGGCTAGTCAAATGGCATAATTACACTGAGGGCTTTGATCTATATTGCTCTAAACCTTCAGGTTGAAAACTACCATATCTTTCAAACTTTTAGTATGCATCCAAATCTGAAATGCCTGCTTTTCCTTTTCCCCACACTGTTTTGTCTATTGTCCTGTCATTTTCCCATTCCCTTCCCTTCTCCACTGACTGACTCCTCTCTGTCGACTGTCTCCATTAAATGGGTCCTCTCTGTCTTTTTGCACTCTCTTCCCTCCGTGGCCCTTGCTCTCTACAGAACACTGATATATTTCTGTTTGTTATTACTCTCCCTCCGTCTATGTCTTTTCCAAAACATTTTTTTCTCCTTTTCCTGTCTTCTTTAATTTTCGTAAGGATTCACCTTCTCTCTGACCCAATGATTTTCTTTTCTGCTTGTCTTATCCTCTGTAAAGTACAGTATTCAACTTATTTATTTATTTATTTATTTATTTATTTATTTATTTATTTTTAAAGTCGCTGCTGGCTTCTATAGGGCAAAACAAGAATCTTGGTCAGTTTTCCTCTCTCCAACTTCTATTGTGAATAGCATAATCTCTTTGTTTTTTTCATTACTCTTGAGTCCTTTTCTTCCTTTATGTGTACCACATAATGTTGCTAGTGTCTCTGATCAGATCTTTCACTGAGAAGCCCCAGTAAAATGATCTTCACTTGAAAAAATTACAGGATCTTAAGAATTTTGTTAAATTCATCTTATTCTGTCCTGGAAAGCATTGCTCATATAGTACATCAGGATTTGAACAGTGTTTCCCCAGCAGGAAGAACTGTTGTTATGTACTGGGTCTGGCAAACACTGATATTCTACAAATACCAGATCCTGGTGATGCTAATGATGATGGCAATGATGTGGGTGAGTATTTTGAAGGCAAAAGGACAGAAGTGGGAGAAGAACAGAGACACCCATGATTAGGTGGGGGTAGAGTGTGAGTCAGGAAGAAATAGCTGCTGGGACAGATGGATCATAACACATGTTCGTTTGTCTTCGTTCTTCTGCCTCTAGGTTTTAAACGGTTCCAGTAGTATCACATAAAGTGCCCAAAAGCTTCTCTGATGATAGTTGTCTCCGTCAAATCATCCAGATGGCTTATTCTCCCCTTCTTCATTTCCCTGGCCATGGAAAGACAGACGCTCTCCATTTTATTGTTATCAGTCACCTAACTCAGAGTGGATGGGATGGAGCTGGAGAGGGAGATAAGGGATTGTTAGGTTTAACTGGGATGCAGATTTGAAGTTCTGAGGATGTGCCAGACTTACAGCTCTTGGAGACATTCTGTTGGTGCACAAACTGGAAAGTATGAGGACACGATCATGTCGTCATGTCCCTGTCCTCCTTTTTAGCTCCAATTTGGGCCTCAGGAGAGGCTCCAGTTTCTCTCTGAGCCTAAAGCCTTTTTCTTTTTTCTTTCCTTCTTTTTTTATTTTTTGTTTATAAATTTTCCTGATATTTTAACCACTCTATTGAAAAACAAGCAAACCAACCAAAAAAGAAAAAACACTACTTTCATTGTTATTGTTTGTTTGCTCTATTATTGAAAGAGAGTAAAAGGGAAGATCTTCCTCTAGACATATGACAAATAAACTGGCACTGCACCCAGCCAGCAAATTCATCTTTAAATTGACTTCAGGTTAATGATGACTGAATGTTTTTAAAAATAAGTCAACTTTTACTGGTTTCATTTTCTATCACTAATGTAGTAAATATAGATGGGAGATATTTTTGTCCTTCTTATTTTTAAACATATAGGCCAGGTGCGGTGGCTCACACCTATAATCCCAGCACTTTGAGAGGACGAGGAGGGCAGATCACAAGGTCAAGAGTTCGAGACCATCCTGGTCAACATGGTGAAACCCCTTCTCTACTAAAAACGCCAAAATTAGTTGGGCGTGGTGGTGTGTGCCTGTAGTCCCAGCTACTCAGTGGGCTGAGGCGGGAGAACCGCTTGAACCCGGGAGGTGGAGGTTGCAGTGAGCTGAGATCACGCCACCGTACTCCAGCCTGGTGACAGAGCATGATTCTGTCTCCAAAAAACCAAAACCAAAACAAAACAAAACATGGGGGAAAGGGTGGGAGGGGGGTGAGGGATAAAAGACTACAAATTGGGTTCAGAGTATACTACTCAGATGATGGGTGCACCAAAATCTCACAAACCACCACTAGAGAACTTACTCATGTAACTAAATACCATCTGTTCCTCAATAGCCCATGGAAATAAAAAAGTAAAAAATATAATAATTTGGCTATCTTACAAAATTAAAACATAGGAAGATAAACGAAGAAGGAAGGAAAAGGCTGAAAGAGAAGCGCTATCTTTGGAATATGCATACAGACATATTCACAATGATACGACATTAATTTTTTTGTACTTCTTGCCTGGAAATTGAGAAAATAATATATGATGAAAAGTGTTTTGCATCTTCTGTATATCCCGCTATGGTAATGTCACTATAATTGTGGTAAAAATAATAATTTTTTCTACTTTACTGACTAAATTATCTTTTGTTTGTCAAAGTGTCCTGTATCCTGCTAAATTCTCCTCACTAGAAAATCATGTCATCCTAAGTTTCTACTGTATATATTATTAATATAATCCTAGTTTCATTATAATCAGCTTTATTACTTCTGTTTGAAGAAAATCTCTATCAGTATTCTTAAAATCCTTAAATTAATATGTTTTCAGATTTATGTTTATGCTTTTCATATTTGATAAGCAACTATTCATAGACCTTATAGAGTTTTGGTTTTTTTTTTAATCCTCCAATTTTGATGTCAGTATTTTTTAGGGCCAGGTGACCTTCATCTGTTGCTGGAATGAGTGTTGGTACAGGAACATGCTCCACCAAACTGGGGTTGGAGGAGAGATTTGGGCTTTGGAAGCCAGCTTGCCTTTTAGAGTTCTGCTCATTTTCTCCACTTGCTCTGAACCTCCTTATGAATGGGAAACTCAGATGTTGAAGTTGGAAAAGTGTTATTCAGATATGATTCATATAGATTCTGTTGATTTTGTCAGAATATTAACCCTTAGTTTAAAACCATGATACTCTAAATTAGGGCTTGTTGCAATACATCAGTTTCTCTTTATTCTATTTCTATTCTGGTTTTAACTTGGGTATCTCTCATTTGTTTTAGGTTTAGCGGTTTCCTTACAGCTATTGCACGGAGACATTGAACAAATCAGAAGAGAATATTCATCAGTATTTTCTCATGGAGTATCCATAACGAGGAAGCTGGGATTTTCAAATATTATTATGCCTGGTAGGTGACTTGGGACATACCAACATGATGAAATATGGGTATACTATCTGTTTTTGACGTTTGAGAAATTTTTCAAATTGCCAGCTTGAAGCATTCACATGGGCCATGCTGAAGAATGAAATGAGGTATGTGACTGTAAGTAAGCACATTTTTTTCTAAAATATCCTTCTCAATTTAATTTAAAAATTTTTCCCTTTATATAAATTTTCTGGTCAGTGATTTGAAGCTCAAAAATATCTTTACATTCTGATTATTCTAAAGTGGTTAACTTGTGGGGGCCATGGCTACATTTCATTATGACCAGGAGAAGAAGGAAAACGGAGATACTGTCCAGAAAATATTTTACTCCTTGATGGAAAACGTTGGTGAAGATGCTTAGAGGATATCCACAGTTTTGATAAAAACTTATTGAACACTAGTTAGCCATATGTAAATAAGCAGCCATATGCAAGTATTATATGTACTTCTATACCTTTTCCAGATCTATTTGTGTGTATGATTTAGCTCTATATTAGTGCCCCCAGAATTCCCCAAAAGCAGAAAAGATGTGGGTTAAGGAGATTTACAGTGTGAAATGAATGCCAAATTCATTGAAACTGATGCATTTGGGAGTGGGTCAGTCCTAATCTGTCCACGAAAATAAATTTTTAAAAGCACATCTCTTTACATGCTTATGGAAATTTAGGGTTTTCTGAATGTGTTAATCTATAACTTATGAATTGGATAAGAATAGTACATTTGCTGATGAGGAAGGATATATATTTAGCAAAAATTGATTTAGTCAGTCAGCAGGCATTGACTGAGCATCAATCAAAACTTTGTGCCAGGAGCCAAAAGTTAAAATGTGAGTTCATTCATTCTACAAATAAATATTTAACACTTTCTATGTACAAAGGCATTCTTCCAGATACTGGGGCTATAATACTGAACACAACAGAAAAAACTCATAGCAGTTACTTTGTAATAAGGAAAATTATAATAAATATGTAAGTAAAACATGTGTGTTCAAAGATGACGAATGCTAAGGTGAAAACCAGTGTAGGTAAAGGGCTAGGGAATGTCTTAGATGGTAGTGGGTGGAGAGATGGAGATTTGAGTTAAGTAAGAAATTTAGGTGAGAAGGTAGTAGAGTAGAGACCTAAAAGACATGAGGAAGCCATGCAGATAAGAGGATTCCAGGCAGAGCAACAATAAGGGCAGTAGTCCTACAGCCATAGAGGTGTGGCTTGTTTGAGGAACTGCAAGAAGGCCAACTTGGTCAAAATACAGTACTGGGGATGGGAGTAGAGATTCGAAGAGGAAAGTCGTGTGGACCTTGTAGGTCACAATCAGAACTTTGGCTCTTATTCAGAACGAGGAAGGAAACAGCTAGAGGGTTTGGAACAGAGGTGTGACACTGCTTTACATTGCCACAGGATCACTGGTTGCTGTATAGAGATTGTACCTGGAGGGAATGTGGGAGGGCAGCAGAGAAACAGGGAGACGGGTTTGGAGGCTGTTTGAGCTAATCCAGGTGAGTGGTGATCCTGTCCTCGAGCAAGGTGTTAGCAGTAGAGATGGTGAGAGTAAGACCTGTTCATGCTCTGCCTGTTCATTACAGTCCACAGGCAGAGACATACTGTAACTGGAAAGGAGTTGGAGAACGCGGCCTGGAGAGCACAGAGGAGGTGTAGAATCTTATTGAAGGAGTCTTGTTAAAATTTCCTGGGGAGGTAACACTTGAGCAGGGTCTTCAATGCTAATGATTCTAGGCCCACATCCCCTCAGTCTTTTCTCCACTGTACTAATAGCAAGTACCTGCTTTAATAGTGAAAGGCTATGTGTCATAGCCAACATGGCTGTACCTCTGATGTTTCTTTGTTTGTTTGTTTATGTTTTCTTTTTTAGAGATGGGGTCTCACTCTGTTGTCCCGGTTGGTGTGCAGTGGCACAGTCATTGCTCACTGCAGTCTCAAACTCCTGGGCCCAAGTGATCCTCCCACTTCAACCTCCTGAGTAGCTAGGACTCCAAGCACATACCACTACACTTGGCTAATTAAGAAAAAAAAAAATGTGTAAAGATGGGATCTCCCTATGTTGCCTAGGCTGGTCTCCAATCTGTGGGCTCAAGTTATCCTCCTGCTTTGGCCTCCCAAAATGCTTGGATGATAGGCTTGAGCCACAGTGCCTGGCCTACCTCCAATGTTAAAAGGAAATTTCTGGCCTGACGCGGTGGCTCATGTCTGTAACCCTAACACTTTGGGAGGCTGAGGTGGGTAGATCACCTGATGTCAGGAGTTCAAGACCAGTCTGGCCAACATGGTGAAACCCTGTCTCTAGTAAAAATACCAAAAATTAGCTGGGCATGTTGGCGCGTGACTGTAATTCCAGCTGCTCAGGATGCTGAGGCAGGAGAATCACTTGAACCCGAGAGGCGAAGGTTGCAGTGAGCCAAGATCCTGCCACTACACTTCTGCCTGGGCAACAAGAGTGAAACTCCATCTGAAAAAAAAAAAAAAAAAAGGAAAGGAAATTTCTATGCTCTAAAAATTTTTAATTTCTAAAATTCTGTGAAAGTCACAATTTTATGAGAGAATAGCCTTTTAAAAACTTTTGAAGTTTAAAACCAAAAAATAAAAATAAAAAAGTCTAATTGTCGTTTAGTAATGAACCACTAGAGTTCTAGAAATTTCACCCTGTCCCTAGGAACACAGGTATGACCAGCTGGGGTTATCTTCAAAAACCCTTGGTTCTGTCTATGCCTATCTATTTCTTTGTGTGTGTCTGGACCTCTTATTTTCTTTCTCTTTTCCTGTCAGTCTTGATCTTAATCTTTCTTTTTTTCTTTTTCTTTTTATCTTCTTTCCTCCCTCCTCCATCTTCTTTCCCTCTTCTCTTCCTCCCCCACTTCTGTTTCCTCCCTCCTCAGAATAGGACTAAGCTACATGGGTTACTGTGGCTTACATTTAAAAATTTTTTGACATATCCTCTTGTTTTTACAAATCAAGAAATGAGATTTTTTAAGTCATGAATTTTATTATAAAAGGACCTCACTTGTGTTTGGTCTTCTGTAGAAACAAAGAACTTCTACCCTTTTGTCTACAGATAGAAGATGACAAATAGCATACTAAGTAGTAGTATTTCTTGGTGCTCCATACCCCACCCTCCACAACCAAGAAGAGGGAAAAACAATAGAAAGACCAAATAAAATAGTCTTAAATTGTTGACAGTATTTGTTTTAAATGAGGTCTTCTAAACCACCGTTTAAATCCCACGTGTAAGTTATGCAAGCAAAGGAAGTTGTATCTGACAAGGCACCTGGCATAGCTATGAGACCCAATAATGAGATTGCTATGAATAAAGACTTTAAATGACCAGTATCGCCCATTGCACCATTTTGTGATTGCTCTACTGAAATTCCTTTATGCAAGGAAGGCTGAGAGAACATCCTGTAAGTTTTCCTGAGATGACCTGACCTCGCTTAGGAACCCAGTCGGCCTGAGCATCTCATGGTACTGTTGTCGAAAATGACTGTTTATAGAACTGTTTACTTGGTGGCATGCCATTCTGTGGCTCTTAAAACCATTCATGATTTCCTTCAGTTGCTATAAATAGCTGGTATTTCCTCTTCAACAACAACAACAAAAATTCATCCCACTGGAAAGCAAATTGATGGACAAATCTAATATTAAAAAAAAAAAAAATTAGAGCAGAATGCAGCCAGCTGCTTGAAGAATTCCTCAGCTTGGTCTCTGGGCAGTATCATGGAGAAATGGAAAAATATAAATCAAGATGACACTTCACTGGCTGATTAATTGTCCAGGTTCTGCTGTGCTCACGCAGCTTTTGTGTGGCTTTAATGATGGACGTGAACTTTCTGTGGAATAAGGCTCGCTTCTGTCCCTTTCTGGTACCACCTTGTAATGCGAAGTCTATACTCTCCAGGAAAATTGTTCTTCCAGACATGTGTCTGTAGTGGAGGGGAGTACAAAAGAGGGTTTTTAAAAGCACTTCCTTCTCTTTGTTTTTTCCCTTTCTTCCTCTGGCTTTTTAATCTTCTATAATAGGAAAGGGAGAGATGTATGTATTTCCTTAAACAACTGAAAGCAACTTTAAAACTCAGTTGAATTTTTTACACTGGGAAACAAGCAGTCATTGTTTTGTTTTCCTTTGTTAATTTCAGACTTGTCAATTCATTCTCACCAGTGGCTCTAATGAAAACTTGAGCTGAAATCTTCCATGAGAAAATGTATGTGAACAATATTTCTGATGCCAATGTTACAACGACAGTCTGCAAGCATAATTTTTTTTTCATTGTCTAGATGTGTCCTTCAGAGTTAATTTGCATCTTTAGCATTCTGATAGGGGTCAAAACAGGTGAGGCACACGATTATACCAACAGGACCAAGTTTATGCACACAGTCACTGCCTCTCTGCAGAATGAATTATCTGCGATCCTGACAAGGACAAGAACATACATAAAACTCTTTTCAATCACACAATGTAATCAGTGCCAGACTCTTTTTGAAGTGGGAAAAGCATAGGCACAGCAATTCTCCACTGGTCTCACTATTGTACAGACAGGTGTCCTAGTGTGAGGAGGGGACCTGCCCATGTGCTTCTGAGTCATCATGAAGTCCTCTGGACTATTCCTTGTTTAAGGGTCTGTCGCACAGCACTTTATTTCTTAAGGTGTCAGACTTCCAACTGAGGAAAAACATTTTCTGTGAGACTCTGTCACTGCACCTCCAAGCCAAATACCTCTGATTGAAGGAGTTCCACGGTCTGGGCGGGAGAGCAGCAAATTATTTAAATCAGTGCTTTCCAGTAGGAACATCATTTGAGCCATGAAGGTAATTTTAAATTCTTTAATAGCCACTTAAAAAAAATGAGAATAAAAGAGGTGAAATTAATTTTAACCATATATGTTATTTAACCCGAAATATCCAAAATATTATCATTTTAATAGGTGATCCATAGGAAAAACTACTGATGAGTTATTTTACACTCTGTTTTCAACCTCAGTCTTTGAAAGCTGGCAAGTATCGTACATGTACAGCATGTCTCTTTTTAGCGAGTCACGTTTTAAGTGCTCCTTTGCCACGGGTGGCAGCAGTCACCCTCTTGGACAGCCCAGCTCTAAATATCTTAACAGACCCTATGCAAACAGGGCCTGGCCTATTGCTGAGTATCAGGAAGGTCTAAGTTTCCATCCGTCAGACATTCTGGAGCAAAGCTGGCTGATGTGTCAGGAATGTCATGGAAGATCTGACTGTCTTCCCTGCACCCCAAATGTCCATTTTTTACTCTGTGATTGTTTCCAGACACAATTTTCTTTGCCTCCATCTTGATTTCATAACTTAAGCTTTCATGCCTATACCCTGTTTCTAGAGACTTGTTCCCATATATCACTTGGTTCAACTGTCATTCTTTGTTAGGGAACCCATCATTTATACATTTCAGTGCATTCACTTTTAGTAGGTCTGTGAAGCTCCTAACCCTAAAAAGTTTTTTTTTTTTTTTTTTTTTTTTCTTTTTTCTTTTTTTTTAAACAGGGTCTCCCTGTGTTACCCAGGCTGGAGTGTAGTAGTACAATCACGGCTCACTACAGTCTCAGCCTTCTGGGCTCAAGTGATCCTCCTGCCTCAGCCTCTTGAATGACTGGGACCACAGCAGGTGTGTCACCACACCCAGCTAATTTTTTATTATTTGGAGAAATGAGATCTCCCTATGTTGCCCAGGCTGGTCTTGAACTCCTGGGCTCAAGTGATTCTCCTGCCTCAGCTTCCCAAAGTGCTGCGATTACAGGCATGAGCCACCATGCCCATCCCCTAAAAAGATTTAAGTGAAAACACTGGAGTGATAGAGTTGAGATTTGGGGGCTAGTTTTAATAGTAATCTCAGGATTTATTTAAGTTTATTTTATAAGTGTTATTCAAACCAATCTTCCTTTTTCTTTATCCAGTCTATCGTTGATGGGCATTTGGGTTGGTTCAAAGTCTTTGCTATTATAAATAGTGCTGTAATAAACAAATGTGTGCATGTGTCTTTATAGTTCAAGTAAGTCAAATTTCTATTTGGTCAAAGTTGACTAAATAATGATTTACAGACTGGAGTAAGAAGAACGTTATAGAGATGTTTGTCTTATGTTTAAGAAAATAAACAATTTTGAAGGATATGAACAGACACTTCTCAAAAGAAGACAGTTATGCGACCAAGAAACATATTAAAAAAAGCTCATTGTCACTGGTCATTAGAGAAATGCAAATCAAAACCACAATGAGATACATCTCACACCAGTTAGAATGGCGATTATTAATAAGTCAGGAAACAACAGATGCTGATGAGGGTGTGGAGAAACAGGAACGCATTTACACTGTTCGGAGTGTAAATTAGTTCAACCATTGTGGAACACAGTGTGGCGATTCTTCAAGGATCTAGAACCAGAAATACCATTTGACCCAGCAATCCCAGTATACTTTGGGTATATACCCAAAGGATTATAAATCATTCTATTATAAAGATATATGCACACATTTGTTTATTGCAGCACTATTTATAATAGCAAAGACTTGGAACCAACTCAAATGCCCATCAATGATAGACTGGATAAAGGAAATGTGGCACATATACACCATGGAATACTGTGCAGCCATAAAGAAGAATGAGTTCATGTCCTTTGCAGGGACATGGATAAAGCTGGAAGCCATCATTCTCAGCAAACTAACACAGGAACACCACATGTTCTCACTCCTAAGTGGGAGTTGGACAATGAGAACACATGTACACAGGGAGGGGACCATCACACACTGGGGCCTGTGGGGGGTGGGGGGTAAGGGGAGGGAGAGCATTAGGACAAATACCTAATGCATGTGGGGCTTAAAACCTAGATGACAGGTTGGTAGGCACAGCAAACCACCATGGCACATGTATACCTGTGTATCAAACCTGCATGTTTGTACATGCATCCCAGAACTTAAAGCAAAATAAAAACAAAAGTATAAAAAATAAATAAAAGTCACTTTGAGAAAAAAAGAAGTATGCAATTTCATTCTTTCTTTTTTTTTTTTTTTTCTGAATTTGAGATGGAGTCTCACTCTGTCGTCTGGGCTGGAGTGCAGTGGCATGATCTCGGCTCACTGCAAGCTCCACCTTCCGGGTTCACACCATTCTCCTGCCTCAGCCTCCCTAGTTGCTGGGACTACAGGTGCCTGCCACCACGCCTGGCTAATTTTTTATATTTTTAGTAGAGATAGGGTTTCACCATGTTAGCCAGGGTGGTCTCGATCTCCTGACCTCGTGATCTACCCGTCTCAGCCTCCCAAAGTGCTGGGATTACAGGCGTGAGTCACTGCGCCTGGCCAATATAAATATTCCTTACTATGTACTGATAGAGAAATACACATCAAAAGATAGAATTGAAACAGCAGTAAGCCTTCTTTTGGAGAAGTAGATGTGCACTAGTAAGATTTGATCTTCCTTAAAAATATGTCCTAAATCTGGCTGGGCATGGTGGTGCATGTCTGTAATCCCAGCACTTTGGGAGACCACGAAGGATGGATTGCTTGACCTCAGTTGTTCAAGACCAGCCTGGACAACATAGCAAAACCCTGTCTTTACAAAGTCAGGCATGGTGGCGTGCGCCTGCAGTCCCAGCTACTCAGGAGGCTGAGGCGATAGAATTGCTTGAGCCCAGCAGGTTGAGGCTGCAATGAGCTGAGATCATGCCATTGCACTCCAGCCTAGGAGAGAGTGAGACTCTGTAGCAAAATATACATTGATATATATAATGTATCTGTATATATCCTAAACCTAACCAAAGCTTACCACCCTCCAGCCCTAGTCACTGGGCCCCCACACCACTTAGCTTAGGCCTGAACCCTGATTTGCGAGGAGATGGTGGTCTTTCAACCAATGAATGCCACAGTGACTGAAGAGAGAGGGAAGCTGAGACTCTAATGTGTCACCCTGAAGTTATATCCCAGCCCTAGATCAGACAGAGGGAGGGGCTGGTACCTCTCAAATTATGAAGCTTGCAGTCCCCACCACCCCAAGAGTATAGGACTTCCCCCAACGGGCTGCCAGATCTCCACGCATTGTCCCAGAGTGGGATGGCAACAGGGAACCACATTTTTCCATGCTCTTGGCTCTGTGCAAAACTGTCTGGAGAGTCCATTGTGGTGCTGTATCATGTGCCCTTGCTTGCTTAATTGTCATAAGCAAAACATAAAAAGCTACCTCCCAAAAGAGTTCAGTATCTCATAGTACTCTTTTAAAAACAAAGCAAAACAAAAGTGAGAATGACAGACAGAAAATAGAGAAAACCTGATGGGTTTTACTCAAGTGTATCTTGTGTGAGAAACTGGAAATATAATATTAGTTAATTTTTCAGCCTATCCATATGTTCGCCCTGTCTGTGCTCTGCTTCAGTCTCCAGTTACCTGTGAGTCCTGCTCCCATTCCTTCCTCCTCCTTGAAGGTGTCATGAAGTGACAGAAGCTTGGATATGGAAGACACATTGTATTAGTTTCCTATAGGTGCTATAACAGGGTGGCTTCAAACAACATACATTTATTACGTTATAGTTCTGGAGGTCAGAGGATGAGCTAGTCTCACTGAACTAAAATCAAGGTGTGATCAGGGCTGCATTTCTTCTCATGCCTCTAGGGGAGAATCCACTTCCTTGCCTTTTCCAGCTTGTGGAAGCTGCCTGCACTCCTTGGCTTAGATCCAAGTCATTCCAGCCTCTGTGTTCGTTATCATATCCCCTTCTCTAATTCTGACCCTTCCCCCTCCCTTTTTCAAGGACCCTGTGATTATATTGGACCCACCCTGTTAATCCAAGAAAATCCCCCTATCGCAAGATCATTAATTTAATCACATCTGCAAGGTAACATACTCATAGGTTCCAGGGATTGGGACCTAGGCATCTTTGGGGAGGGGGTATTAATCTGCCTTTCACACACATGAGGGGCCACCCAACCCAGCCATGTGTCTAGTGCATGCATTCCTCTTCATGGTTCCTAGTGGTGGTTTTCTGGCTCATACTTGAATATTTGTATTGACCAAGAACACATCATCACATTGTCTCTCAAAGTGACATGTTGGACCAGTTTCCTTTTCTGCATGGAACTTCAGCATTTTAAAATTCAGTTAATTTTATTGTCTACATCTTCCTTCTTGTGATGGGTTCTGAGTCCTTTCTTCATATTGTTTATGATCTGGATGATACCATTGGTGTCTGTCTCTGTCTTGTAAAGATGGTCCCAAGAACTGTAATCAGTATTTAAAAACTGATCTGACAAATACGAAGCAACGCAGGACTGCTCCCTTCCTTGCTCAAGTCACTTCTCCCGACAAAGGCTGAATTGCAGTGGCTTATTTGACGGCCATTCTCACGGCATGGAATTACAGGTTTTCAGAGGTAATGTGGGGTCACCGATAATACCTAGGGCACCTTTCTTCATCCCTACATTTTCATTTCCTCATCTGCAAAATGGAAATGATAGTGCCTTTTTTATAAAGTTGATATGATAATTGAATGAGATGTTCTACTTCTAGCATTTTGCAAAGTACCCAACGCATAGTAGGAACTCAATAAAGTATACTGCTGCTGCTTTTGCTACTAGGACTCTTACTACTGCCATCATCATTAACAACATCATCAATGATAATCTGAGTTCACAAAAAACCGAAGTCATTTACACATTTTCTTTTTTTTTTTTTTTTAAACTAAAGGACAGGAAATTTTATTTGGTTCCATAACTCTTAACAAATATCCAGTGTGTGTGTGTGTATATATATGTATGTATGTGTGTGTGTGTGTATATATATATAAAGCTGCTGGGATGGTGTACAGTGCTTTACATGCTGTGGTGATCATGTACTATATGCCTTTATCCAAGGCACTCCTAAGACAGAAACAAGAATTACAGTTTTCAGCTACTGATGGGAATTCTTACCCATCTAGGTCAAGCTGTTAATGGACCCATTTGACTGCAGTCACTGAACTCTTGAGTTTGTTCCCACTTTTATGACCTTATCTTTATCTTGTCTACAGTGGTATTTTGAAAGGCCTTCATATGTGTAAAGGCTCCCTAGCCAGCAGGCCTGCTAAAGAGAAAGAAAATGTGGTGCACATCAAATTTTCAGAGTAATAAATTTGAGAGGTACAAGGTGTTAATAAACATTGTCAGGGAAATAGTTTTTCACATGGGTGTTATGACTCCTTTTTATACTGACTTGATGGTTTCTCTCTTAATTACCCAAGATGCTTTCTGAACACCATTTGGACCATGAGTTTTCTCCAGAGTCAGCCTCAAATGTATTGATTTTAATTAGCAGTTGTTTCAACTTGATCCTTCTGCATATTTTGTCAAAACGTGGCACCTTGCAGAACTGGAACATAAGCAAGCTGTAAAATTCCTGGGGAGAGGCACATGGAGAATGTCACCCAGGAGAAGTGTTCTTGTCGTGTATTCTCTTTTCAAAGAAATCTGGTTTTAGTCTAAAAGATTTGCAAAAGATAATGGGGTTGCAGGGATAGTGACAGTTAAAGAACAGAAAATTAAAGCGTATGTATAAGGAGTTTGATTTTGTGAACGTGTTGTTTTGAGGAGGTTCTTTTGTAAGGCATAGAAACAGCATAATATAACAAAGTAGTGTTGTCTCTCCTACCACCTCTCCTGTCCCCACCTTTACCCTATTCTCATTTTGATAACAAAAACCTGAGACCCAGAGGTTTCTGATATCCTGTGTAGACTGATGTCACGCACCGTAGCAGTAGCAGAGACTAGAACCTATATCTCCTTATTCTAATTGTCCTGTGAACCTATTGCTGTTAGTGTATTTGAATTCAGAATCTCTTTTGTGAAGAAGAGTTAGGAGAATCCAGCTATGTTATGAGCTAAACAGGCCTTGGGGATTGGCCTGAGAAGCTAACGCCCTTTGGAACCTTACTCCTTTGTGAAACACACCGTAGCCTACTCAGGGCGCTCATCTTCTCATGAGGCCTTCTCTAATTACCCTGTTGAAAATTTTAACTCTCCCTCCATCCCCATTCAGTACTCTGTATCCTCCTCCTCACTTTTATCCACAGTGTCTGTTATCACTTAGCATGCTATATATTTTACTTATTTATTTATTTATTAAGGAGTTACCCCTACTAGAATCAAGACTCTGGGGAAATAATTTTTGCTGTATTCACTACTGAATCTTCCTGGCTTGTAATAATAGTATCTAGCACACAGGAGATGCTCAAGAAACATTCATTGAATAAATACAGTACATAAAAAAAGAATTTTGTGATGCTGGCAGTACAGCCCTCATTTTCCCTCCTTTGGGCCTAGCCTACAGACAGAGGGAAACAGGTTACCTTGCAAACCTCCCTTATCACCTCTTGCCTTTGCTGGAGTCTGAGGGTCCCTGTCCTTTTAGCAGATAACAGTGGAAAGCACCTTCCCAAGAAACACTTACTCTTTATTTTGCAGGACAGTTAATCCCTGTGTGGTTTGGACAAGCTAATTACTCATTATGAGAAATTCCTAAGGTAAAAACCCCTGTAGCTATACTTCCCATTAGTCAGTGTAGGTTTTACAGTCTATCTGTAAGCAGAGCTACTTATGATGTGTCACTTACTCCAAGAAGCAAAAGAATTCTGCTGTTTTTAGCCAATATATTTTGCTCTAAAGTATCTTGATTTGAGTGTTGTTTTTTCACCTGCCAGATCTGTTCATGGAAACATTATTGTCAAGAATTTCCTCCCAAACCTCTTGTTAAACTAGCATGTGCAGGCCATTGTATGTACCAGACCTATTTTTTGTTTGTTGAAGTCAGTTGATTCAGGGGACAAATTTTGGGGGTTTGCTGTTGATTCTATAACGGAATTGTTAAATAAATAACATTAAATGTGGCAGTACAGAATACATGTAGTAAAGTGAAATGGGTTATAAAAAGTCTAATAAACATAAAATGTACTGGGCCATTCTCTAAAAATTAATAAAGGAAATAGTTAAAACAGAAAACTTTCAAAGCACACAAATACAATGTTTAAAGTGTTGAAATGTGTTGCTTTTCTCCTGGACTTTAAGTTCATTGCCTTCCCAAGTTGGTTTGTATAAGCTGTATAAGAGTACTAGAAATTCATAAGCCAGAGACCTCTGTATTGTTTCCACTAATGTATGTTTTATATATATTTTATATATACCCTTTGTAAAGAGTGACTAAGATGTAATTCTTTTTAGAACTTACTTAGTTTTTCTGTTTTATGGCCCACCTGTGTCCTTGTCAGCCTAGGTCATTTGCAAATGATGCCATCGTAAAAAGTTGGTCTTTATGGAGGAAGATGATCAGGTACACTGATAATCTCCCATGGTCCATGGCATTGAGGAACTAGGGTACTTCCTTGTCCACACTTTGATGAAGAAGTTTTATAAAACTCCTCATTGTAGACATAGTTGTATGGTTATTTTTCTTTCTAGTGATTTGCTTTCTTATGGGGAAATTTTTTATTAGAAAACAGAGTATTCAAGGTCAGGAGATTGAGACCATCCTGGCTAACAATGTGAAACCCCATCTCTACTAAAAATACAAAATATTATCCGGGCCTGGTGGTGGGCACCTGTGGTCCCAGCTACTCGGGAGGCTGAGGCAGGAGAATGACAGGAACCCTGGAGGCAGAGCTTGCAGTGAGCCAAGATTGCGCCACTGCACTCCAGCCTGAGCAACAGAGTGAGACCCCCCCCTTTTTTTTTCCTCAAAAAAAGAAAAAAAAGAGAAAAGAAAAGAAAACAGTATTACTTTTGATTTTTTTCAAGTGTTTGAAATCTGTGTTAAGTAAAAGTAAATTCGACCTTACCATCTCACCATTTACCTTTAAAAACTTTCTAGTTGTGCTTTGTTGACTTATTTCTCACTTCTCTATGCATTCATTATTTCCCCCTAGTTTAATTCTTATAAGAGAGGTAAAAGCATGCTGTTAGCACATTTGCCTAAGTTTGCTAGTTGGCATCAAATTTCTCTTTTTATATCTTGCAATAATAAGAAAGGGTTGAGATTTTTAAAAACTGAAGTTTTATAAATCACCAGTAGAGAAAAAATCGACAGTATATATGTACATAGGATGTGCCCATTTGAATATAGGGCCTTTCTCACTTGTTTTATAGCTTGATGATATGAAATATTAAGCTGAGTTTGTCTGTATGACTGAATTATTCTACATCTGTGTTCATAAATTGCTAATCTGGATTCTTCCAGCAGTGAGATCATTTTGTCCATGAATTGTGGAAAAGATTTAAGTTGTAATTGTATCCTTTACAGTCCTATTATTTTACTACATTTAGGTATTTCTTCTACCCTAAATTGCTATGACTATAAAGTAATAAGACTGGTTTCTCTGAGCCACCCCTGCTAGGCTGTCATTTTACAATCACACCTCATAAATAAAATGAGGGAAATATTGAAAAATGGTGAGACCTGACAATACCTTCCTACTCGGTCCCAGTATTCGCCTCCTAGATATACAATTACAGTATTGCTAATTCAGACTAGCAGAGGCTGGCTTTTATTCTTCTCAGATGTTGGCAGTGAGGGTGAGGACACTTTTATAAAATTATAAAAATGCAAATATATTTGTACTTTTATATGTCTGTATAACCGTATATTGTATAAACTTTTCCTTGATATAGCACTTTATTACATTTCCTAATATATATAACATGGTTTTAATTTTCCTTTCCTTATAGGTGAAATGAGGAATGATTTATATATCACTATTGAAAGGGGAGAATTTGAGAAAGGAGGGAAGAGCGTGGCCAGAAATGTGGAAGTTACGATGTTCATTGTAGACAGCAGTGGCCAAACCCTGAAGGTATGTTAATACTTGATATTTCCAGGCCAGACAAGTCTGTGTAATTGCTTTCACTTAATCTTTAATGTGATCAGTTATTTTCTGATTTGCAATCAGTTAATTTCTGATTTGCATTATTTTCTATCTTATTTTTCTCCTTCACCCCTGTGTAGTTTTCTTTTTCCTTTTTTTAAATTCACTAAAATTCCTTTCAGAAAAGAGAGCAGAAGAATGCAGTCTTCATGCTGAAGACAAGCCAGGAAAAAAAAACAGCAACAACTTCGACAGTTTGCTTAATTAATTGTGTCAATAATTTTCTTATAGCAGCTGTTACTTAAAAGCAGCTTTTTTTTTTTTTTTTTTTTTTTGAGACAGAATCTTACTCTGTCACCAGACTGGAGTGCAGTAGTACAATCTCCGCTCATTGCAACCTCTCCTTTCCGGGTTCAAGCAATTCTCGTACCTCAGCCCTTCAAGTAACAGATTACAGGCATGTGCCACCATGCCCAGCTACTTTTTGTATTTTTAGTAGAGACAGGGTCTCACCATGTCGGCCAGGCTGGTCTTGCACTCCTCGCCTCAAGTGATCCTCTCGAGCCTTGTCTTCCCCAAGTGCTGAGATAAATGCAGCATAGTTTTAAAACCATTTCATTATTTAATCCTATATATTTTCTTTCTGACCAAAATAGGCATGAAGACTAGGGTACTCCTTACTAATTGGGGTGAGAATAGCAGGTGTTTTTATGGAAGAAGTAGTTTTCATGAGCCCCTTCTTCATGGAGAAATACAGCTGCCCATTTAAATAAGAAGGTTGGTCCTGGGGCCTAGTGAGTCACCTACTGAGGCACAAAATAGGCTTTTGACTACTGCAGGTTGGGAACTTTGCCAATTAGTTGAGCTCCAAGTGGGGCATGCAGTCGACAATCTCCCATGTATCACCCAGGTCTACCCTTGGCACAGTAAATCCTTGGAGACCAGCATCAGAATTAAATAGATACACCCTGCTAAACAGCAGCAGGTACAGAAACACACGGCAAAGAACCAGTGAGGTAATTTTCTATGAAGTGCTATTTGAGGGGCAGGCAGATAAAGCAAAGTGATTGCTCTGCCTTTTCAAAAGATCTTTAGATGAAGCTCTCTTTAACCTGTGTGTTCCCTTTGTTAGGATTTTATCTCCTTTGGCTCTGGGGAGCCACCAGCCAGTGAGTACCACTCCTTTGTGCTTTATCATAACAACAGCCCCAGGTGGTCTGAACTGCTGAAACTTCCCATTCCCGTGGATAAATTCCGGGGCGCACACATCCGCTTCGAGTTTCGGCATTGTTCCAGTAAGTATTTGATGGCATTGACTGCCTGTCTCTCTTGTGCTGGAGTATCCTGCTTACTGGGCTCTCATGAAGATGTGGGTTGATCTTAAATTGATTACTTTTGTAAAAATCAGTTTGTTCCATTCTAGAAAGATTAGCCAGAAAGGGGAGGAACAGTGTTAAAAACTAAACTGATTCTGGTGGGCTTAGGCAATCCTAACCATTCAGGTATCTCCAGGAGCTGATCCAGCTCTCACACAGATCGGGAAAACCCACTAGGACTTTTCATGGCATGTGAAGCCACTGGGAAAGCCTTTGGTCGGCTCAGATGCATATCTGATTTGTGTGTATCTGCATCACTGTACTCTCTCAGACAGTATTCAGATGAGAATCAAATAATGTCAGCTGGAAAAAGGCTTAGAAGTAACATGAAGTAATTGCCTCACTTTACAGATTTTTTTTTTTTTTTTTTTTTTTTGAGACAAAGTCTCACTCTGTCGCCCAGGCTGGAATGCAGTGGCGCGATCTCAGCTCTCTGCAATCTCCGCCTCCCGGGCTCAAGCAATTCTCCTGTCTCAGCCTCCTGAGTAGCTGGGACTAAAGGTGCCTGCACCATGCCTGGCTAATTTTTGTATTTTTATTAGAGATGGCGTTTCATCATATTGGTCAGGCTGGTCTCGAACTCCTGACCTCAGATGACCTGCCTGCTTCGGCCTCCCAAAGTACTGGGATTATAGGCATGAGCCCCCACAGCCGGCCTCATTTTATAGATTTAAACAACCCAAGACATAGAACTGTTACAGGGTTCGTCCACATGGGCATTGCTATCCATAAAGTTATTGCTTCTCAGTGTTTCTATTTCAGTTTTTTTTGCATTCATTACCACCCTCTCAAGCCCCATCTCTCTCCCCCAACTACCAGGAGTCCAGGAATCTTCTGATATTCCCTGTGTCCCTGAGGGTATCTTAGCACTGCCAGTGTACCTTGTGACCAGAGAAGGTTCTGGCGAATCTAGCTTTGGGAGCAGTACAACAAATGAGAGATACAGGAGAATCACATTTTTGAAGAAGCAGCAGGCTCCTTTCCAGTCTGGAAGGAATAGGGGCTTTGCCAAAAGATTTGTGGTGACTTCACCTCAGTGCTGTTGTAATTTACCCAAGGTTCGGGCAGAGAAGAAGGACTTTATCTGTTGCTGGAATTATGGCATATTTCAGAATTGACTCAAGGAGCTTCATAAATTATGCTTGTGTGAATGTTTCTGAATGCAGGAAGAGAGCTAGCAGGGTCTTAAAATTCTTCCAAATTCCAAGAAGAGTTTCCTGTAAAGGACTTGAAGTAGGAAAACATAAAGGACTTACAATGGTGCCGTACTATTTCTTCCATCAATCTTTGTTATAAATTCTCCCTGGGGCCTAATATGAGGTTTGAGCTTTAGGGTAAGAAAAAGAGAAAATAACGGTGAAATAGTGGGGAAAGAGAGAAAGAGCATTTGGAGATAATTATTCTAATTCAGAACTTGGAAAGTAGAATAAAGGCTATTTTCAGTAAAATCTATTAGATCTCTACCTTCTTATCCCTGTACTTGAAAAATTACTCATAGGTTTTTTTTTCTTTTAATTTTCCTAATTAAAAGTCAGAAGAAACAGCCAAATGTAAAGGAAAAAATCTTGATAATACCACAAACTATGAATAACCAATGCAATCGTTTTATAAAGTGGGCTTCCAAATATTTATCTGCGTGTTCATATCTTTATTCAGAAACATCAGTTTTTCATGAAACAAATTGGTTATTGAACTCCCACTATATGCCAAACGTTTTACTGGGTACTGGAGACACATCAGTGAGCACAAGAAAATAGCCCCTCTCACAGAGCTTTCATTCCAGAGAGGAAAGACAGATAATAGCTGAGAAACTAAGTACATAATACATCAGACAGCAAGTGATGAAGTGCAGTGAAGACTTAAATTGCAGTTAGGGAGTAGAAAGTGATGGTACTGTGTTGCTGTTTTACATAGGGCTGTCAGGAAAGACTTCTCTTATAAGGACATGTGTTGGCAACAAACTAAAAGAAGTGAAGGTCTGAGCCATTGAGACTATTCTTTCTGGGGAAAGAAGATTCCAGGCAGACAGGACAGTCAGTACAAAAGGCTTGAGCTTGAAACATGCTTGGCATTTTCAACGAATAGTGAGGGGACCAGGAAGGTAGCAGTGGCACCAGATCTTGTATAGTCTTTTATTTCATGATGAGGACTGTGCATTTCATTTGAATTGAGAAGAACCACTAGAGGATTTGGAGCGAAGATAAGTCTGGCTACTTTATGGGATAATAGATTATAGGTAGTAAGGTTGGGAACAGAAAAACCATTTGGGAAGCTTTTTTTAGTCTTCCAAGTAATAGATATAAAGTGTTCTGCATTACGAGGGTAGTGGTTCAATTCTTTTTTACAGAATATTACCAGATCGGATATGAAAGAAGGAGAAAAGTCCAGAGTGACCCAAAGATGTCGGCCTGAGAATTAATGGTCATTTAATTAAGTGGGGAAGACAACAGGAAGAACCTGTTTGGGGAACAAAAATCAAGCATTGCATTTTAGACATGTTAAATCAGAGATGTCTATTAGACACTCAAGATGTCAAGTGGGCAGTTGAGTGACCTCCCGGTTGGAAACTTGGGAATGAGAACATATTGTTCAGTGATTGGTCTACTGAGCCAGCACTGGAGGTTGGGGAGGATCCCTGAACTCTAGCATTTGCTGATTTCCATGGTGTAGATACTCCCACCATGGCCAGTTTCAAGCTTCCAACATGACATCACTGAATGTAGAACTGGGGAGAAATGTGCACTTTCAGCTCTTACGGACCAGTATGATCCAGCTCCAGCACATTACTAATTTTGATGATTTCTAAAGTCCGAGACTGATTGGAGTTCCCAGGTAGTAAGTTTAGAGAGCAAAGGGGAGTCCAGGGATGGGTCTCTGGGGTACTCGCCATATTTAGAGCTGGGAGAATGAGAAGGAGGCATTATAAATGACAATAAGAAGGACTATCTAGTAGGTTGAAGGCCAGTCCAGGAAGAATAGAATCCAGGAGCTAAATGAAGGCAGTTTTTCGAGAGAGGATTGATCACATGTGTCTGGTGCCAGTGGTAGATCAAATAAGATGAGGACAAATAATTTGATTTGGCATCATGGAACTCGTTGAACCTGACAAGTTGTTTTAGTGAATGTGTGGTGATAAACGTGAGTTAAAGAATGAGATGGAGGGGAAAGAGGGGGAGTAATGGGTATAGACGAGTCTTTTGAGAAGTTTTGCTATAAAGGATACAAGAGCTATGGTGCACAGGAAGACTCAATGTCGTCAAGATGTCGGTTGTTCTTAAATGAACCTATGGATTCAAGTTCCTGTACTATCATTGCTGTGGATATCTCTTCCCAGAGATCTTTGGTGTGATTTTTGCTTGACTTTTTAAAAAACATGAATTCTTTTTCCAGTTTCTCTATGGGGTTGAAATTAATGATTTTAAAAGAAAGTCCTTTGCTATAATCACATTTTCAGAGTGTCCTCATATTAGGGACCAGCACCAGCAAGACAAAATTACCGTTTTCTGCATTAGGCTCTACTTCCCTGTGTTTAAATGCCTGGAGCAATTAAATGCTGTGTTGCTAAACATCTTGTCCAAACTTCAGGATCATCATACCTAACACCTCCAGCTCAGATCTCACTGCATCCGAAAGTTGAACTTTTCTGTTCAAGTATAATGTTCCACTCGTGAAAGAGGGACAATTCAGCCCTTAACAGGCTGCTGGCCCTGGAGAACTCTCTGGCCATCTAAGTACAATGGGAGAGTCAAGTTAACCAAACAAGGTTCTTTTAATGCTTTCTTCATTTTTGGAGGGGGAAAAAAAAATCTTGGTGGAAAGAACTGGAATGGCTGGAATGGTACTTAAGGGATCTACAACAAGTTACGTAACATCTATGACCTCAATTTCCCTATCTGTAAATAATTGCTAATGATCCTTGCCTTTTCTAGCTATTGTATTTCTTAATTAGGCATCTGGAAACCTCATCGCCTCATTTCCGGTTTCCGCAGTAGTGAGCCCTTATTAAACTATAGGTTTAATATTCATATTGGCTTTCAACATGCCTAACTTATTCCAAGGAGGTAACTGCAACAGGACTTACTTTCCTTACATGTGTGGATATAGGGAAAGAAGTTATGTCATGGACGGGGGTAGAGCTTAGAGATTCCCTTTCGATGGTTAGTCATCAAAACAAAGCATTTCACTTTCATTCATTCACTTGTTCATTCATTTAACATATATTTATTGAGCACCTACTATGTTCCTAGCACTCTTTGAAACAATAACATAAAACAGATAAGACCCCTGCCCTCCATGGGACCTAGGGGTAAAAAGAAGAAACAGGCAATCCACAAATTTTTAAAAAACAATTTCAGATAGTGACTCCCATAAAGAAAATCAGGCAAGAAATGTAAGTTGCAGATAAGGGGGCAGGAAGAGGGGATTAGAGGGTGACTGCTTTATAGAGATGGCCTATCAGAAAAGCTGTGCTCCATTGTGTAGTGGGAACTGTTGTGTATGGGTTATATTTCTCGATGATTATGCTTCTTGACAAACTATGTACCTGAACATAGATACACTTAAATAAGCCAGTAATTTTGTTTTTTACAGCAAAGGAGAAAGGAGAGAAGAAGTTGTTTGGGTTTTCTTTTGTCCCTCTGATGCAAGAAGATGGTAGGACTCTTCCAGATGGCACTCATGAGCTCATCGTGCATAAGGTAACGTCAGTCAGATGGTGGCAATGGGCAGTAAAAAATAGTGCTGAAATAGCACCTCACTATCTTATCATTTTGAAAAGAGAAAAAAAAAATGACTGAAAAGAATACTCTTGTAAGATTGCTCTCAGGGAGAATATCTTTTTGAAAGTATTGTTTCTATATTCTGTCATATTCTAGAACATATTTTAGAGATGATTTATTTTTTCATCCTAATTTAGGGGTGGATATATAGGTAAATCTGTGTATTGTTCTTAAAGTTCTTTCCATTGCTATGGTAGGGTTAAGTAAACCTTACAAATAACTTTTTAAATACTACAGTACGTGCTTTCTTATCTAGGTCTGTATATCCCCAGAAGTAAATTTAGCAAGGTCGGCATTACTATTTTGTCTGCTATTGTTACTAAGCAGGCAGAGAAGTGGCTGTATTTCATCATGACAACTTTAGCAGTTCTTGTAAACCAAGAATTGTCATAAAAAACATTTGGAACAAAGTGTATTATAGTAGGCAACAAAAAGAAAACTTGCAAAGGAGGAACCTCTTGTAATTATCTGAGAATACTAGTAATAATGAACTGTAGGGTAAAAAATGTATTTTTAAGTGCATAGGCAATTTTCTCCAAAATATTCCTCCTTTGCATTTCTCCATTTCTGTAACTGTGTAATAGCCAGGCCCTTATCAACTCTCACCTATGATAACTGGTCCTGCTGGGCTGGGTCTTGTCTCCCTCTAGCCCGGACATTAGGGTCACTCATCTAAGGAGCAGATCCAGACATGTCACTTCCCAGCTTAAGACCCATTCAAAAGCTTCTTGCTGAGATAATAAATCCCAGGCATCTCAGGGCATGCCAACCTTCTACCTCCCTACTGCCTCACTCCTTACCGGCCTCTTGATGCTGCAACCACATCCAGCACTTTCTAGTTCTTCACCCTCTGCTACTGGCTCTTTCTGCTCTTCCCTGCCCTTGTGGCTCCTGGAGTCAGCCTTCCCCTGCCTCTCCCTCTTAGTATCTTCTGCTCATTCCCGGAGACTCATCTGGGCCACAACCTCCCTCAGGAACTATCGCCTGCTTCCTGGCCCATCTCATATTCACAGCTGGCCAGTTGCCCTTCCCTGAGCTCCCTGCTATCTGCACACATCTCTTACCATTGTTCTCATCACACTGTTCCAGAACTATCTGTTGATCCCTCAGCTTACCCCGTTAGATTTATGAGCCCCTTGAGAACCATAGCTGTGTAGAGGGATTCTGGCCTGTGATAGATGTTCAGTGAAGATTATTGAATGAATAGGAGATTATAAGCAAAAACTTTCTTTGGATTGCTAGTCAAATGAGAGGCAATATATAACACACCTGGTATTTTCTTTCTTTCTTTTTTTTTTTTTTTTTTTGAGATGGAGTCTTGTTCTGTCACCCAGGCTAGAGTGCAGTGGCAAGATCTCAGCTCACCGCAAGCTCCACCTCCCAGGTTCACACCATTCTCCTGCCTCAGCCTCCCGAGTAGCTGGGACAACAGGTGCCCGCCACCACGCCCGGCTAGTTTTTGCATTTTTAGTAAAGACAGGGTTTCACCACATTAGCCAGGATGGTCTCAATCTCCTGACCTCGTGATGGGCCCGCCTTGGCCTCCCAAAGTGCTGGGATTACAGGCGTGAGCCACCGCGCCCAGCCCACACCTGGTATTTTCTATTTTTATAGAATGTATTTTTCAGTGTCTATTTCTTTAATCATTCATTTTCTGTTATTTGTTCAACATGTTTATTGACCACAGACTACAGCCAGGTACTGTTCTAGGTGCTGGGAAAATAGTGGCAAACAAGACAGCCAAATCCTTCTGTTTCTGGCCTTTAAATTCTCTCTTCATAATGTAATCTAAAAGAGCTAACAAGCTAACAGTGTTAAAATAGAAAGAAACAAAAATATTTTAAAGCGTAGTAACCAGAAAAGCAAACAGAGGAACTACGTATACTAGACTGCAGGGATGATCTATTTATCTCAGCTGTAGGTCTGAGGCTCCCCGCTAAGATATATAATATAACAGGCAATGTCTTGAGCTTCGATTTTCAAAAACGTAAATGGTACTTCATATAAATGTCTTTGTAACATTAAATCTTAGCTCAGAAAAGGTAAGGCTAAGATAATTAAGACTGGGCTCCCCATTTCCTAATGATATGCAAAAGAATGAATCACTTCTACATAGCATATCCCGTTTGGACCCTCTCACCTGTGGGTCTGCGGGTGTGTCTTTGTCAGTGCTAGGTTTCCAATCAAGTCCTGGTTGACTTCTCTTCATGAGCATGAACCATACCAAGATTCTCAGTTGCTGACTAGAGACATGCATATGCCTAAAATGCCAGAGGACAGGTAGCAGAGCTCGTTTCTCCACGTGAACATTTAGGAGTCAAACAGGTATTAATTCCTAGACAGAGGCCTGTCCAGGTGCCTGTAGTCAGGGCCAAAACTTTTCTCAAAAATAGGACTTTGACTCAGTTGAAGCTCTTCCACAAAAATCGACTTGGTACTAAGAATCCTAATGCATAAAGGGGAATTTATTTGAGCATGAAAAACGTGTCCTCAACCACAAGAGAAACTCAGTGTGGTATTTGTAGGCTGTCTAATTTGGGGCAGACCTACATTGTATGGATCCATCAGGAAGCATTTGCTCCACAGAAAAAACCCCAAGTAGCTGAGTTTTCTTATGAATAGGGTTATTTAGTATTTCTTATTTACAGAGTTATGAAATACTTGCCAAGTATAACAACTTTTATTTTTCTTTCTCATACTGCTGAGCCAACAAGTTCAGTTTCAGCTTACGGCCACTTGTAATTTATGATTATGAAACCGTATTACCGGCATAATACATAATCCTTCTTCTGCTACGAGAGGAAGGCACACAGTCTGCCGGTCACTGTGCCGCCTTGAATTCAGTATTTAAAAAGAAACGTGGAGAGAGAAGCGTGTTTCAAATTATGAGCTAAAAATATAGCCCATTTAATAAGTGGTGTTGAGATAAATAAAATGGGTATTAGGGGAAGCAGGGAAGAACTGGATTCCTACCTTCCTCTTATTGCGAAAACACATTCCAGATTGAATGTAAGAGATAAAACTGAGCCGGGCACAGCGGCTCATGCCTGTAATCCCAGCACTTTGGGAGGCCAAGGCTGGTGGACCTCCTGAAGTCAGGAATTCGAGACCAGCCTGGCCAACACGGTGAAACCCCGTCTCTACTAAAAATCAAAAAAGTTATCCTGGCATGGTGGTGGGCGCCTGTAATCCCAGCTAGTTGGGAGGCTAAGGCAGGAGAATCGCTTGAACCCGGGAGGTGGAGGTTGCAGTGAGCCAAGATAATGCCATTGCACTCCAGCCTGGGCAACAAGGGTAAAACTCAGTGTCAAATCAATCAATCAATCAATCTGTATGAGCCTTAAAAATATGGGTGAGCATTTTTGTAATCTACAGGTGAGAAGGGCCTTTCTAAGGATGTCTCAAATGTTAGAAATCAAATTTAAAAATCAAGTAAATTTGGCTACATAAAATTTAAGATATTTATTGATAAAACAATCATAATCTAGGCTGAAAACACATTTCAAACTGAAATATAGTTGCAACGTAGCTTGTAAAGGGTTTTTATAACCCCATAGGTAACCCTTGTAAAGGGTTACTATTCCTAATTGACCAAGAGTTAGCACATATCAGTAGGAAAAGGAAAAGCTGATAAATGCTACAAACAGGCTATTTAAAAGTAATAAATGCAAATCTATAAAATAAAAGCATGAATAAGTAAAGAAATCTGTTTAAGTTAAAAAATTCAAAACCTTTTTGCCTGTCAGACTGGCAGAGATTTTTAAAGCCCCGAATTGGAGAGCAAGGTTAAGGGAAAATAGTCTCATGCATTTACAGAAGAAATGTGAATAGTATTGTGTTTCTGGAGGGCAGTGTGGCAATACATAGATAAATTTTAAATGTGTATATCCTTCGACTCAGCCGTCCCACACATCTTGGTATTTTTTGGGAGAAGATAATAAAAGGTGAGCAAAGATGATTCAAGGATGATCATTGCAGATTGCTTAAAATATGGAAAACATGGAAGTAATTTAAATTGCCAGTAAAATAGATCTGATTAAATTTAGTTATATCCATGCAGTGAATGAAATACTATATATGTGGAAATAATGTTTACAGGATAATTTTATATGCATGGAAAAGTACTTATTGTTAATACTTTATACATGCATATATTTAGTATAATACCATTTTTATAAAATTGTTTAACTATAGGTTCTTATGTATATATGTGCATACAGAGATGCTTGGAATGATATCCTTAAGTATTAATAATGACTCTTTATTTTCACATTGCTTAAATTTTTTGTTAGTGGAGAAGTGTTACTTTATAATATTAATAATGTTTTTTTTTTATTTTGACCAAACAAAAATAGGAAGAGACAGAAATTTAAACTTAGTCTTGTTTTATACTATTTAATTCTGGACTTTCATGTAAGTAAAGACCATTCTTGTGTCATATAATCTTGACAGTAATGTTTATGGTAAGGTTTTTGAGGGAACATTAATTGTCTTGGATTTTTATAAACCATGTTCTGTATCATTTATTGACTGGTACTGCCCATGATATCAAAGTTAATGGGAGATGAAAAAAATGCCCTAAAAAATGTGTCTTTAAATCTGTCTTGGAGATATGATGCAGAGAATAGCTCTGGTTTGTAGTAGAGTATTGGTTAAAACCTACTTGCTCTTCATGTAAAGTATTAGTTTAAAAGACTCAATCCTGCAGTGAGCTAAGAAGAAATCTGCTGTGTTGAAGGCTGTTAGTATCCTAATTTAGGCCTTAAGTTTGTGAGATAGTTTCCCTTTGTAGCAATGGCTGGATTTCCGAATGTGTTCTAAGGAAACCGTTCTTACCGAGCGGTTTCAGTAAATACTTTGTCAAGGACCTGAACTCACCTTTTAGGGCAGGATCTAAGGAATCCTAAGGGAAAAGGTCATTTTCAACGTCACTTGATCGATTACATATTTGGAGTGGTTTCCAATGGCAATAAACTCTGAAATCTATACAAATCTGCATGTCATAACTCTAAGAGGATAAGTAAAATAACTTAGTCGTCATTAGAGATTTTGTCCTTCCAGAGGCCCCTTTATAACTCTCAAAGCATCAGTTATATCTCCAAATGGCTGACAGATAAGTCTAAAACTTCTCTTTGGAATCGCTAGTTTGCTAATAACCGTATTTAATCTTAAGTTTTGGTATTTCATTCTGTTAGAATTATTGTCTTCCTTAACTTTGTAGGAATGTATTTGGCTAAGCTTGTTTCAGCTACCTGCTGGAAAACAAGTTAAGAAAAAAGAATTAAGCAAAAAGTTTAGAAAAGAGAATGAAGCAAAAAATAAAAAAGAATGAGTGGACGCAAATTTGTTTTCCAAAAGTCAAATCTCTTAAGGAGATTGATGTGAGAATCCAAAAAGAGGGGCCTAGGAAGACAAGTAACTATGTGCTCAAGTCCCCATTCATTCTGACTCACTCTAGTGGAGCAGTTTTAGTCACGGGAAGTACATTCTGAAACACCCTCTGGTCCAGTAAGAAAATAGTAATAATACCGTCTGCCTTGGAGAAGTTGCGGTTTTGTAAATTCATCACTGTTGATTGTCAAGTACCACCATGACTGAAGTGGCCGGACTCAACCAAGCTAGAGTTTTGCTTAGTAGAGAATCTGCGTCCTGTAGTGGGGTTTATTGGCTTCCTAATCCAAGGCATTCGAGAAGGAAAAGAGCCAGGTACAAAGTCAGCCAAATAGAAGGTGATGCTGTTTCCTGGTTGGAGAGGGATTAATTTAATATGATTACATAGACAGTAAAAGTCTATTGTGGAGTAACTTATTTCACCTTTGTTACCTAAAAATTTGTCCATAAACCCTTTGCGGCCCACATTTTTCTCTACAAGTTTTCAGATTCTTATGCTATATCCTAGTCCCTAACTTGGTCCATAGTAGTCCCACAAATACACTTCACTGACCACCACCTTTGAGATGGACTTCTCAAATCCAGGTAGAAGCTACTGTTCTCTGCTTATCTCAAACTTCAGTGTAGCCTTTCCCTATAGTATGCTTGCATTCATAAGTAAAATGAAAAGATGAGGGGAATCTGAAAATTTAGATAGACTGATGGGATTGCAGTCTAGCCTGCTGCCCAGATTGCACATTCCCCACCAACTCTTCTAAAAGACACCCTGTAACCATAATCAGTAAATCTTAGACAAGCTAGAAACATATCTGTCCTCCCCAGGCTTAGCTGTAGAAGAATTGATCACTTGACTGATTATTTCATTCATTACACACTGTGAGAGAAATTAAAAAACACCTACAACGTTTGAAAATAAATAACCTGGTAAGTTTAGTATAAAAACATATCAAGCTGAACAGTGGGGAGAAAAGGCTAAGCTATCTTAATAGGTAGCCTTGGTCGTAGCACTTCGGGGTATGTAAGCGACCTGCAGAAAGCCCCTTCAATGCTAACCAGTTCATACTGCTACATCTTCAACCCTCCCAAAATGTTCTTCCTTAAGTGAGACCTGACTTTCCTCTGCTGAGAGGGCTTCCTGTATAGCTGCTGGAGTAGAAAGCCCCTCTTCTTAAGCTGGGTGTCTAGTGTCTGGTGGTCAGCTGTCTCTAAATACCCTAACGCTTTCCAGAGATACTCTTTCTCCACCCTCTTGTGAAGAGCTTCCCTAGCCTTTATAAGGCTCATCCCATATAGGGCTAAATTTTCCATGTGTCCTGGTTACTGTCTTCCACCAACTTGTATTTTGAGGGCCAATGAGGAAGAGCGGGGAGGATGGGGTGGTGTGGTAAGTCGCTGATTAGTTTCCCACAATCAGCCTAGTTCCTAGTTCAGAGTCTTCTCCTTCTGGTTGACTGTCCAATTTCATGTCCTCTTGTTTTCTTGGCCACTTCAACTCTAGCCACCTCCGTTTGCCTTCTACTTCACTATGGCCACACCATAGGCCTTATTGCCTCTCTACCCATCAGAATCTCCCATTGATTAGATAGATGGGTAGATGGGTGGATGGGTAGATGAAATCATCCAGAACCACTTCATATCAAAAATCATAAACTCCCAGTATTATGACCACAGCCTTTCAACCTTCTGATTTTCTAACTATACCTACTTTTCAGTCTTTTTCTCCTCCAGTAGACCACTTGATTTTCTTCCCATTGTTATCTAAGGTATCTGTTAATGCTTAGTTCTACTGTGCCTGCATAGGAAATAAAAAATAGTCCTAGATCAATCTGGAAGCATTGCCCTCTCCTATCCCCAGCCCTAGAAGAAATTAAGGCTGGGGATAGGAGAGGGCAATGCTGACAGATTGGGGCATTGCTGGAAGAAATTATACAGTTGCTATAGGTTAGCATCTGCCTGGGTATAGATGTGGGTCCATCAACATTGCAGGCAAACTAGTCCTCACAAGAGCTATTTACAAGAGCTTACCATTCTCCCTACCCCACTACTTCCCAGCTACTTAACAGAGAAAACAGATGCCATCAGACAGGAACTTCCTTAACTTCTTGTGCTCTCTCCTTGCCACCTGCAAACTTATCTGCATCCTTCCTTTCCTTCCGGCTTCCGGTCTCGGGGGATGGGGCAGAATTCCTTCACTTCAAGACTAGTTCTTCCACCTACTTCCTTCAGGATCTCCCTCCCTCCTGACTCTTGTGAGACCCTGCCCCTCCCAATGTCCTGTCTCTTCCTCTTGCATCTCTTCCAGCAGTATTCATACAGATTATAAACATGCTCAAGCCTTATTTTTTTTAAATAATTTATTTTAAATAGCCACCATGTTCCTTCTTCCCTCCCGTGATGACATGCAGCCTGTGTGAAAAGTCTCTTCCCTCACTGCCTCTGCTTCATCATGTCCTCATTGCTTAACTGAAGTTTTTCCCCTTTAGGTCACTAGTGCCCAGCCAGGGGCTAAAGCTACTAGATGTTTTAAAAACCTTTCCATACTTGACTGCCCTATAGCATAGAGCACAATTAATAATGCTTCTTTAAAATCCCACACTCCTTGGCCTGACAATGTGTTCCTGAGTTTCATCCTTCCCCCTCTTTGAGGACTCATTTCCCTTTATGGATACCTTAAATGTTGATGTTGCCAGGGGTTTAGCCCTTGGCTGCCATGTGTGTCTTATACTCTCTAGATCCATCTCATCCCTTTGGGCAGGTAAGCTATGCTGTTAACTGCCAGATATGTTTTTCTAGTGCAAAACTTTTACCAGCCTACTGAACATCTTCAATCGTTCTTCCCAAAGACACTACACACTCAGCATGTTCAAAACTGAGCATTTTGTCTTGTCTCCATCCACTCCTGCCATGAAGACAAACCTTGTCACAGGCTTCTCTTGTCATACTTACCCACCATGTCTAAATAGTTGGTTGCATGACTGGTCAGTTCCACCTCCTCAATAATACTTCCATCCAAGGAATCTAAGCCAGAGGTGAGTATTAGAACTACCTGAGGTTTTTCTTATTTAAGAGATTTGGGGGTAATCCCAAGGCTTTTATGTATTGAAAAATTCCCTATTCCAGCCATACTTAACTATATATATAGTTGCTTCAATATGCCTGTACTTTTTTTAGTGGTTATTTTAAAGATATTTTAAATGTATAGAAGAGTTGCAAAAATAGTACAGGAAATTCCCATATAACCTTCGTCCAACTTCTCCTTATGTTAACCTCTTATATAAGCTATGGCATATTTATCAAAACTAAGTTAATCTGGGCACAACACTGTTAACACAGAATTTATTTGGATTTCACAATAAGTTTTCCCACGAATGTCATTTTTTCTGTTCCAGGATTCATTCCAAGATCCCACATTGCATTGAATGGTCGTGTCCCCGTAGTTTCATATGTGTTTTTATTCCCCAGTGCCTTTAAGTGTGTTGTTTCTTCCCTCCCTTGATTTTTCCTCCCTTGCCTGCTTGACTACCCTTTTTTCTTTACAACTGAAGTCAAATAGTCCTTTGACCTCAGATCAAAGACCATCCTTTTTGATAAGGTCTTCCTTCCCTTCCCCAGCAGAACTGGTCTCTAGTGGTCTTTATCCCAGTGTTGTAATCAGTATTAACAGATAAATGTGGAGATCAGACATGCAGTGCCCTCAAGGACAGAGACTGTGTTCATTTCCTTGTTATATTCTTAATGCCAAACTGAAAGGCTGACAAATATTAGGAATTTAATAAATGTTTAATAATGACATAAAGGATGACTAGTCATTTTGAAAAAGTTCCTAAAAGAAAGGTATTTTCCTCCAAAAACTGTTTAAATCTGGTTTTTATCAACTGGCAATAACAGAGTTTCAACTGGATTGTCTACCATACTGTATTTTTAAGATGTAATTACCTACTTTTCACAAGTTACAGATCCCTTAATTTGACTAATTCCATGAACTCCTGTGCCAGTTTTTAAATTAGTAAATTGTAGATGTGGATCTCTCAATCATATGTCTTGCATAACTCAAATATTATACTTCTGGAACACTGTCCAGGACTGACCACTGACATTCTCTTTCACATATTTAAGACAGTAGTCAAAAACTAGCCTAGAACATAATGCAGTATTCATTGCTGTACCAAGTGATTTTTATTCTGGAAAAAGAAATAAGCTGTGAGCCAAACTACATAATCTCAAAGAAGATGAGACTACTGCTGCTGCTGCAAAGCCTGCGTTTTAATAATTCTGTAAGAGTCTGAGGGAGCACATCTCTCTGGCCAGATCTGATTTCAGACTCCAAGTATAGTAAAGCAAAGATGGTTCTTATCTCTCTCCTCTCTAATTTGTAAATTATCTCCATGCCATTCTAAGATAACTTGCACAGATTCCAACATAGCAAATGCAGAGAACTATCCTTCACTATTACAGTGACATCCTTTTGTTTCCCCAGTCCAGTAGCAGCTTCAAGAAGCCGTGGTCACATTGCCTTGTTTCCCCTGGGAAAAAAAAAAAAAAAATGACTTCATTAATTCTTCCCTCATCCATCTGCCAGCATACATCTGCCATAACGCTGGTAACACTTTAAATGTGCTTGTGTCTTCCACAAGAAAACGAGTTCTCTAGTAGAGAGGACACTGTCGTCTTACTCTCATATCCACGTTGCCATGCTCCATGTCTTCACTGGGTTTGGTAGAAAAACTATTCTCTATGTGAAAGCCTAAACTGTTGTTTTACAAGTATTCCTCAGAATGCAAATGATCCATATTTAACCACCCCATCCAGGTTAGGGGTATAGCTGGATTTTACCATGGTAACAAAGCCATCTCTCAATTACACGCAGCACAAGAATCTCACATCTGCAGTTTGGTGCTGTTGAGCCTGTATTGCTCACGTTTTTAGGCATTCAAGCATCCAGCCACTATTCTGTCGCACTTAGTATTTCCAGTTAAAGCACAGGCAGTGCCAAACCATACTTTTCCAGCCTCATTTCTATGACATCTTGACTCTTAGCCTTTCACCTAACGGGAAGACTTTTTTCTCCAGTCCATACTCTAGTTCAGAATCTCACTCACAGTAGACCCTTTTCCCACCTGGGGAATTTACTGACTCCCTGGCTGCTTCTAGTATTAGGGAACTGGATAACCTTTTGGCTTAAACTCTATGCGACAGCTATTTCTGCCTTACAAGGCTACCTGCTAGAACCTTATTTGTATTCTTCACTGCTCTTGAACACATTTCTTTCCTATCCCCTCTCATTGAATGAAAGAATGAATGATTTCTAGCTCATTTGTTGTGTTCCTAAGCCCCTATGTTATGCCCCATCTGCTCCCACCTGCCCTTCCTCCCTACCTTATCCAGGTTGTGTGATCCCTTTTGCTCCCTGCATGGTTTGAAGACATAAACTAGCCATTTCATTGTAAGATTCATGAGCTTACTGCATTTGAAATTATTTCAGCTCCGTATACCACTCTGAACCCTCTCTCAGGGTGTCCCCCACAAAGATACCTTTCTTTTGAAAAGCTAACCATTTTTTGGTCTTTCTTAGCGATACCTACCATGCAGTATTTTATCTATAAATCAGTAAACTTTGAATTCATTACTTGAATTCAAAACTTGGCTAAAACAACAGTAGAGGGAGGCAATGTTATATAGTAGTTGTGAATACAAATTTTGGTTCAAATTCTGACTCTGATACTTTCTAATATTGTGACATTGGGCAAATCACATAAGCTCCTTAGGTTACAATATCTTGCCTCAAGGATTGTTATGAGAAGAGAGTATACACACAGTGCAGAGTAGTGCCTATCACACAGTAAGCACTTATAAAGGGTAGTTGCTTGGATTGCCTTAAAAATTTCCAGTGTTTGTATGATATATTAAGGGTGCATGCTGAAAACCTCAAGGAACAATGAAAGATATGCTATAATATTTTCTGTGTATTAGCTTAAGTTTTTCAGAAATAGATTAAAACCTAACCTCATATCTAGTGTAATCCTACTGGATAAAAAAATCAGCTTTGAACCCCTGGTAAATATATAAAAGTGTTCGTAGAGACCAAAGAGTGGTTACATGTTTTGCTTTACTGAATCAATGGGCGGGATTCTCTCCCGCTACCCCCATCTCTCTTACACACACCCCAGTGTTTTTGCTGACAGCTCTTGAAATAACTTTTATGTCCAGACTATTGTTCATATTTATTATATTTTATACTTGAGCAAGGGTGATAGAGTTTAGCTGTAGGAAGCTATCAAGATGTCATAACTCAGACTCAGATGCTGAGGTCTTGGCCCCTCCAGCCTGGGGGAGAAGTGAGAACCAAGGCTGGTGGAACTGACCTGACCACATCACTTTTTCCTGGCCCATGGAAAAGCAGCCAAGTCTTCTACTCATAATACCCGCTAAGGATACAGCATAGCATCACACCTTCACTCACAGAAGGGGTCCATCCCATGGCAACCAGTTGAGCTACATGGGATATCAAGCAGGAATTCCAAGAGGCTGCAGAAGGGCTCCAGAGATGGCAGGCAGTTAGGGGGAGGAGAGTTAATAAGAGATTTATTTACAGTGGCAGAATTTCTGTGAACAGATGGATCAAACTAGACCAGGGCAGGCTCCAAATCCTGGGGAGGAGGCCTGGAAATAGCAGGACAGAGTGTCTGGGCTGGGTTTGGCATGAGACTTAGTCACACTAGGAAGTGGTGGTTAGACACAGGGAACACAAATCAGGATAGAGATGAGAGATCAGAGGATGTTTCCAACACTATGGACTAGATAGGGTGAATGTAGAGTGCTGCCCTCATGCTTTGACTTGCCAGGGATGAGACTGAGGGGAGGGGGTCAGTGTTCTACAGTTCCAGAACATTACTTTGCCTAAGCACTTTTTCTGAAAAAAGCATTTGAAGTATTCACTTTATAATTATTCTTTAAACCATATATGTATGTTTTAGGCATTCTTCCGTCTACATGAATTACTTTGCAGTAGTAAAAGAAACCATTTGGAGTTGTAATATTAAAAGAATTATAGAGGCTATTTATTGTGTTTATATTGGTGTTTCTGTTACTGGGCAGGTGTATTAGTAAGAACATCTTGTCATATTCTGATTCTGTTTCTCTAAACTTGTTAGAGAGGTCTTTCCTAAATATTATTATGAAAACTGTAGCCAGGCGCGGTGGCTCACGCCTGTAATCCCAGCACTTTGGGAGGCTGAGGCGGGCGGATCACCTGATGACACGGTCAGGATTTCGAGACCAGCCTCAACATGGAGAAACCCCATCTCTACTAAAAATACAAAATTAGCTGGGCATGGTGGTGCATGCCTATAATCCCAGCTACTCTAGAGGCTGAGGCAGGAGAATTGCTTGAACCCGGGAGGCAGAGGTGGCAGTGAGCTGAGATCGCACCATTGCACTCCAGCCTGGGTGACAAGAGCAAAACTTTGTCTCAAAAAAAAAAAGGTAAAAAAAATTGTGAGTCACACAGAATAGTCTAGAATACTAAAGGGATTCGGTGCTTAAACTCCTACTTGAAAATATTCAAACAAATTCAAAAGAATAAAGTTAATATAAGTTTTCTAATGTATAATCAGAATCATCTAAGCTGTACCAGCTATATATCTGTTACAATTGTTTCCTCAAAATTTTAATTTAAAATCACCTTTGTGGCCAGGCGCAGTGACTCAAGCCTGTAATCCCAGCACTTTAGGAGGCCAAGGCGGGTAGATCATGAGGTCAGGAGATCGAGACCATCTTGGCTAACATGGTGAAACCCTGTCTCTACTGAAAATACAAAAAATTAGCCAGGCCTGCTGGCGGGTGCCTGTAGTCCCAGCTACTCGGGAGGCTGAGGCAGGAGAGTGGCGTGAACCTGAGACACGGAGCTTGCAGTGAGCCGAGATCGCACCACTGCACTCCAGCCTGGGTGACAGAGCAAGACTCTGTCTCAAAAAAAAAAAATCACCTTTATTATTACAGCATTAAAATCAGTATACAGATAAACCAAAATAAAAGAAAGTACCTTAGTCTCATTACCCAGGTGATGTTAACTATTAGCTCCTTAGTGTATATCATCCAGATATTCTGTGTGGATATTTACACCCAAATGATGTTATATAATACACTATACAATTTTTCTCATTTTTAATTTTTGTGGCTACATAGTAGATGTATACATTTATGGGTATATGAGATATTTTGGTATAAGCATGCCATACATAATAATCACATCATGGAAAATTGGGTATCCATCTCCTCAAGCATTTATCCCTTGTATTACAAACACTTTTTAGTTATTTTTAAATGTACAATTAAATTATTATTAACTATAGTCACCCTGTTCTATCAAATACTAGGTCTTACTCTTTCTGTCTTTTTTGTACCCATTAACCATCCCCACCTCCCTGTCACCTCCCACTACCCTTCCCAGCCTCTGGTAACCATTCCCTCCTCTCCATCTCCATAAATTCAGTTGTTTTGGTTTTTAGATCCCACAAAAAAAGTGAGAACATGCAATGTTTGTCTTTTGGTGCCTGGCTTATTTCACTTAACATAATGACCTCCAGTTCCGTTCGTGTTGTTGCAAATGACAGGATCTCATTCTTTTTTATGGCTGTATAGTACTCCATTGTATCCATGTACCACATTTTGTTTATCCATTCATCTGCTGATGGACACTTAGGTTGCTTCCAAGTCTTAGCTACTGTGAACAGTGCTACACAACAAACATGGAAGTGCAGATGTCTCTTTGATGTACTGATTTCCTTTCTTTTCAATATATATCCAGCAGGGGGATTGCCAGATCACATGGTAGCTCTCTTTATAGTTGTTTGAGGAACCTCCACAAACTGTTCTCCATAGTGGTTGTACTAATTGACATTCCCATCAACAGTGTATGAGGATTCCCTTTTCTCCACATCCTCACCGGCATTTGTTATTGCCTGACTTTTGGATAAAAGCCATTTTACCTGGGGTGAGATGTTATCTCATTGTAATTTTGATTTGCATTTCTCTGATTATCAATGATGTTGAGCACCTTTTTATATGCATGTTTGCCATTTGTGTATCTCCTTTTGAGAAATGTCTATTCAAATATTTTGTCCGTTTCTCAATTGGATTATTAGGTTTTTCTCTAGAGAGTCGTTTGAGGTCTTTATATATTCTGTTATTAATCCCTCGCCAAATGGGTAGTTTGCAAATATTTTCTCCCATTATGTGGGTTGTCTCTTCACTTTGTTGATTATTTCCTTTGCTGTGTGGAAGCTTTTTGACTTGATGTGATCCCATGTATCCATTTTTGCCTTTGTTGCCTCTGCTCGTGGGGATGCTCAAGAAATTTTTGCCCAGACCACTGTCCTAGAGAGTTTCTCTGATGTTTTCTTACAGTAGTTTCATAGTTTTAGGTCTTAGATTTAATTTTTAATCTATTTTGATTTGATTTTTGTATATAGTGAGAGATAGGAGCAAGTTTCATTCTTCTGCATATGGATATCCAGTTTTCCCAGCACCATTTATTGAAGAGACTCTTTTCCCCAATGTATGTTCTTGGCACCTTTTTCGAAAATGAGTTCACTGGAGGTTTGTGGATTGTTTCTGGGTTCTCTGTTCTGTTCCATTGGTCTTTGTGTCTGTTTTTATGTCAGTACCATGCTGTTTTGGTTACTATAGCTCTGTAGAAGAATTCAAAGTAACGTAATGTGATTCCTCCAGTTTTGTTTTTTTTGATTGGTTCATGATTTAGTCTTTCTACTTAAGTAAAGAATATTTTACACACCACAATTACGGTGTTATACTATTCTGTGTTTTTCTGTGTGTTTACTGTTACCAGTGAGTTTCGTACCTTCAGATGATTTCTTCTTCCTCATTAGCATCTTTTACTTTCGGATTGAAGAGCTCCCTTTAGCATTTCCTGTAGGACAAGTCTGGTGTTGATGAAATCCCTCAGCTTTTGTTAGTCTGAGAAGGTCTTTAGTTCTCCTTCATGCCTGAAGGATATTTTCCCCCTGGATGTACTATTTTAGGGTAAAGGTTTTGTTTTGTTTGTTTGTTTTTCTTTCCCCTTTAGCACTTTAAATGTGTCATGCCACACACTCTTTGCCTGTAAGATTTCCATGGAATAGTCTGCTACCAGATGTATTGGAGCTCCATTGTATGTTATTTGTTTCTTTTCTCTTGCTGCTTTTAGGGTCCTTTCTTCATCCTTGACCTTTGGGAGTTTGATTATTAAATGCTTTGAGGTAGTCTTCTTTGGGTTAAATCTGCTTGGTGTTCTGTAACCTTCTTGTACTTGAATGTTGATATCTTTCTCTAGGTTTAGGAAGTTCTCTGTTATTATCCTTTCAAAGAAACTTTCTAGCACTGTCTCTTTCTCTACCTCCTCTTTAAGGCCAATAACTCTTAGATTTGCACTTTCGAGGCTATTTTCTAGATATTGTAGAAGTGCATCATTGTTTTCTATTCTTTTTTCTTTTGTCTCTTCTGACTCTGTATTTTCAAATAGCCTGTCTTCAAGCTTCCCAGTTCTTTCTTCTGCTTTATCAATTCTGCTGTTAAGAGACTCTGATGCATTTGTCAGCATGTCAATTGCATTTTTCAACTCTAGAATTTCTGCTTGATTCTTTTTAACTATTTCAATCTCTTTGTTAAATTTATCTCATAGAACTCTGAATTCCTTCTCTGTATTATCTTGAATTTCTTGGAGTTTCCTCAAAACAGCTTTTTTGAATTATCTGTCTGAGCTTGTGGTGAATGCTGCCAGACCTGGGACTTACCCTGCTCCCTTCTCATCCAGGGCAGGTCCAAAAATGCTATCCAAGAGCCTAGGCCTGTACTGGGGGACCCCAAGAGCCTACTTGGTGCTCTACCCCACTGTGGCTGATCTGGTACCTAAGGTACAAGGCTAAGTTCCCTTTGCTTTTCCCTCTGCTTCTCTCAAACAGAAGGAATATTTCACTGTAGTCATCACAGCTGGGAATGTGCTGGGTCACACCTGAAGCCAGGACATCTCAGATCCCAAGCCCTGCAGCGTACTCCCTGGGTAACACTGTTGGTTATTTAGGGCCCAAGGGGTCTTTAGTTAGCAGGGGATGAATCCTGCCAGGATTGAGTTCTTCCCTTCAAGGAAGTCAGTTCCCTTTTGGCCCAGGATGGGTGTAGAAATGTCATCTAAGCCTGGAATGGGGGCCTCATGACTCTACCCAGTTCCCTATCTTACTGTGGCTGACCTGGTAACCAAGATGCAAAACAAAGTCCTCTTGACTATTCACTCTTCTCTTCTTAAGCAGAAAGAAGTGGTCACTTTTGTTGCTGCAAGCTGCACAGCCCAGGGTTGGGGAAGGGATGGTGCCAGATTTACTATTCCCTTACTCATCCGAGCAGGTGTCTCCCTCGGTCACATGCCACCCTAGTCCATGGACGGTAAGCCCAGACTACCACTAGGAGTTGTCTAGGAGTTTCTGTCCTTGTCTCCTAGACTGCGTTTTGAGTTTACCTAGGACCCCAGAGCACTTCAGCCCATGGTAGCAAGGCTTGCCAAGAAACTCAAGTTCTAGCTGCTGAGATGGTGATTCTCTTCTGGCTAGGGCTGGTTTCAGTGCTCCCTCCTTGCATGGGCACTGTCTGAGCTCAGAACAGCTTTATTTCCTACTCAATGACAGGGCAGCAGTGAGTTCAATGTAAAGTCCTCCAGTCACTGCACTCTCCCAGCAACTTGCACAGATTCTTTCTCCGTGCTGCATATCTACTGCTGGGGGATGGGGGAGGGGTGGGAGATGGGAGAGGGCATTGGAGATTCAGAACGGTCTCTTCTGCCCTCCCCAAATCCTTTTTCAGGGATATGAAGTTAAAACCAGGTACTGTGATTGCTCACCTGATTTTTGGTTCTCGTGATAGTGCTTTGCTGTGTGCAAATAGTGTGCGAAAATTTGGTGTTCTGGGATTGGTGCAGGGCAACAAGCAGTGTAGGCTTCTATTCCATCATCTTGGTCTGCTTCATATTTATTTTTAATCTACCTATTTTCAGTTCATGAGTTTCCAATCACTACATTTTTTATCTCATGTGGAACTTAGTCAATGTACAGATTTTTAAAAAGTCGGACACATCAACAGGTTTGTTCAAATCTAGGACCATATGTTGCATCTGGCTATCTATTTCTTAAGTGTTGTTTAATCTAGAACAATCCCTTTTTTGGCAACACTGACTTAAAGAGGTAAGACCAGGCATCTTACAGAAAACCCCCAACTTTTAGATTCTCTGGTTTCTTCCCTGTAGTATTGCTCAACATGTTGTTCTATCTCTTGTGTTTCCTGTGATGTGGAAGTTGAATCTAGATGTGATGGACTGGGGTTCAGCACCTTTGGTAAGAAAGCATTGTAGATGATGATAAGTGTCTTTGCATTGCCCTGCATTGGTGTAATGACAGCTCAGTTCCCCCACATGCAGTTATATTTGTCTTCTTGCCAGTAGAAAGTAATCTGTATGTTGCTACATTGGTATCATATGAACATCCGGTTCCTCCTCAACAATTCTGCAGGTTTTGTAGTAGGACGAGCCACAGACAAAACCTCTTAGACACCAAGTTGTAGAAGGAAAGGCTTTATTCAGCTGGGAGCATCGGCAAGCTACTGCCTTAAAATCTGAGCTCCCCGAGTGCACAATTTCTGTCCCTTTTAAGGGCTCGTAACACTTAAGATTTCATGTGAAGCATCATGATTGATTTGAGCAAGCAGAGGGTACGTGACAGGGGCTGCATGCACTGGTGGTCAGAGAGAAACAGAACAGGGCAGGGAGTTTCACAGCGTTCTTCTATATAATATCTGGAATCTATGAATAACATCGGTTTCTAAGTTATGAGTTGATTTTTAACCACTGGGTTTAGGCCCGGCAGGCCCAGGCCTGGTTTTGGGCCTGGCGCCGGGCTGCCTGTCTTTGGTTTTACTTCCTTGTTTTTTCTTAAAACAGGTACTGAGTGTAAAACAATATAAAACAGTATGAGAGGGTCTCTCTCTTTCCTCAGTTTTAGCACTAAGCAATAATCCTTGACTAAAATAATTACAGTAGGTATATGAAATTATATTTTCTAAATCTGTAATTGCTTTTACATGTGTTAGCTGGCATTTACTATGAAAGCAGAGATTTCCCTCACATAGTAGGACTCTCAAATTATAATAACTGAAATATCCTTTCTTTTAATTGCCAGTTTTCAAAGTAAGGAATTGTTTTAACAGCTGCCTCAGATGAGATGTTGGAAGAATTTAAGCGTTTTTGAAAAAATGCTATGGTCACTGCAAATATGATTTATTGATCATTTTCAATGTATCAGGAGTGTGTTATAGGCTTTATATAACCTAATTCTTATGACAACAATGAGATTTTAGAGAAGATAACGGAAACAGTGTGTGGTTAAATAATTTGATTTGATATGGTCACTCACATGGGAAGTTACAGAGCTGGGATGCAAACTCAAATTAATCTTAGTCCAAAAATCCATGCTTAATTCTTTTAGACAGTTTTTTTGCATTTTATTTAAAAACCAAATTCTACTTGTAATGCTGTTTGGAATGTTTCCCAATTTATAAACACTAGTAATATAAATTATGCTTAATAATTCTTATAAGATCTCTTCCTCTTCCCTTATGTTTTTTTAATATTTTTAACAGTGTGAAGAAAACACAAACCTTCAGGATACTACCCGCTACCTCAAACTTCCCTTTTCCAAGGGCATATTCCTTGGGAATAATAATCAAGCCATGAAGGCCACAAAGGAGTCTTTTTGTATTACATCCTTTCTCTGTTCCACAAAACTCACACAAAATGGTAATGTATAATATTTTATTTGAAAGCACTAGTACCTAGTAATCATGTAAATTTTGGTAAGCATATTCAGTAAACACCAAAGTTATAGTTAAGAACTTTAGAAAAATTATGGATCCTTCTGTTTGTGATTTCGAATAAAATGGAAACAAATGTGACCCAGTGATCTGTTGAATGCATGTCATTTAAGAAGGACTTCAAAATTATCCCAGTATTGAAAAACAAGTACACAACTTTTCAAATAAACCCTCAACACCCAGCTGCTTTAAAAAAAAAAAAGGACGAAAATACCAACACCTTAATCTCGTGTTTTATAGCTCCATAAACAGTGCTAATTGCAGGCTTTAGAATAAAGGCTGTTTTTTGTTTAATTAGATGCATATTGCTTTTCAGTTCTAGCATTACTTTTTATGTCAGTGATTGTTTAGCAAGTTATGATTAATAAAGCAAGCTCTTCTCCTTGGTAAATAGCTATGAAAACATGTTCTTTAATGAAGGAAGTAAATTAAACATTTTTGAGTTTTTTATGATTGCCATATAAGACTTCTGGCTAGCACCCTGAATGCTACATTAAATAAGTTATATTCATTATGTTGAGAAGAATCACTTTATAATGAGGTATTATGTCTCATAAAAACCTGTGCCTAAACATGTGTGCTGTTATTAGTTCTTTCTTAGTTCCTTCTTCTGTGTCAGAGAACAGCATTTGTAGAAGGAAACATTTCTTCTTTTAGATCATAGTCTCAGGAAAAAGCAAAATATAACATCAAAATTTTGACCACTTTTGAAACACCTCTCAATTTCAACATGCATTGCTACTGTATTTGTATAGGACACCAAGTTAAGATTTGTTATACCAGGGTTTATCAGCATTCAGTAGTTAATGATTTTATTTAAATAAAACTTCCATTGGTATAACTCAATAAATGATTATAAAGCATTTACGAAACCTCAGGTATTTTTTTTATGAGGCCAGTTTACCCCCATAGAAATTATGAAGATAATAAAATCAACCTTTTATTGAGATCCTTAAACAGAAATATTTATTTATTCTATGTGGATTACTTGTGTGTGGGTAGTAGAGTTTGCATTCATGTTTAACTGAATTTCCCCAATAGAATATTTTGGGTTGTATTACTTATCTATTGCAGCTGTAACAGCTACCACAAACTTACTGCCTTAAAACAATAAAGATTTATTATTATTGCAGTTCTGGAGGTCAAATATCCAAAATCAGTTCCACCGGGCTAAAATCAAAGTGTCAGCAGGGCTGCATTCCCTCTGGAATGGAGAGAATCCATTTTCTTACCCTTCCTAGCTTTAGAGGCCACCTGCATTCCTTGGCCTATAGCCCCTTCCTCTAGCTGCAAAGCCAGAAGCATAGCATCGTCACATCTCTCTGACTCTGACCATCTTACATCTTTTAAGGATTCTTATGATTATCTTGAGCTGGATAATCCAATATTTTAAGATCTTTAATCACATCGGTACAGTCTTCTTTTGCTGTGTGAGGGAAACATAGTCCCTCCTAATTCTTGGAACAGGTTCTTTTGAGGCCATTATTCTGCCTACCACACAGGTAAACCTAACAATAGATTCTCTTCCATCAAAATATTTGGTCCTACATACTGAATTTGTGCTAGTTGTAGCGTTTAGGATGTTAGACACAATTATGAAAATAAGGCAGAGAGAAACAAATCCTGAAAATTAGAAGTTGCTACTTTTTAAAAGTAGAGAACATTTTCAGGTAAATATGAGTAAAAAACAACTTATGAAATAATTATATTAAACATCTCACTATATGGAAAGTGGGATCGGAATTCCATGCAATGGTTGGCTCATTTTTGGAGATGGATAAGTGTTTCATTCATTATTAGTTTGGCTTTGATTAACCTTGTCAATGAGAAACAGCTCAAAAGGAGCCAGGAAATGAATGGCGTGTTTCAAGAGTTGGGAAGGAGGAAGGAAGTTAGTTGGTCTTTCTGAAATTTACATGCTAAACACACATCTCTGTGTCGAAGTAATTTAGTTCCAAATTGGAATTAAATTGCTATGTATTCATTTTTCTTGACTTGGAAAATATACAAATCTTATTTCTACTACAATTCAGCATTTACTAAGTGATATGGTCTCTAGGAGCAGTTTCCTAGAGCAGATTTGCATTTCAGAATTCCCAAAGTGTGTCTGTCTGCACACGCTTTGTGTCGTCCAACATGGACAGTGTACCAAGGCCAAAGCACTATGCTGGGCATCTGTGACTGCCAGAACAGGTAGAGATTTTGTGGTTCAGAGGATTATTACGGGTCATGGCATCCTCCTATTTTTATAGCTCTTGATAGGTTAGGTACATAATATACACCTAATAAATGCCTGTTGAATGGAATGTAGAAATTGGTATTTTCTGTGATAGGTTGTAGCTCCTAATTTGCAGCTAACATCCTCAGATGGCAAAAGCAAAAACCTAGGATACAGCAATTTTGCCTGAACTCTAAGTATTTTGCATACATGATTAATTACATCCAGATGTAATCATAGTCTGAGAAAAAAAGCAAAATGTAACATCAAAATTTTGACCACTTTTAAAACACCTCTCAATTTCAACATACATTGCTACTATATTTATATAGGACACCAAGTTAAGATTTGTTATACCAGGCTTTATCAGCATTCGGTGGTTAATGAATGGGCTTTTCCACGTGCTCCATCATGAGCAGTGTAGAGATTCATCAGCCGTCTTGCAAAGAAGATGGGCAGGCTCATCCTGACTCATTTTCTGGACCCCTGTAATCTATTTTCCAGCCCTACTTAAATGGGCACTAGTCCTCATTCTCCACTGCTGCCACTTTGTAGCCAGCATAGCCACCTCCTTCCTCCCCACACTCCTCACATTGAGCAGGGTCCTCATGGCCCCTCCAACTGCCTCACTTTAAAGGAAGGGAAAGAGAACACAAAGGAGGAGTGAGAGCTGGGATGGGGGTGGAGTGGGAAGTGAGGAGTGAATGGCAGGGGAAGTGCACGGGGGATTATGAAAGAGAAGGTGCCAGGGAGGGGAGGCCTCCTGAAGTGAGATGCAGGAAGTAGGAAGTAGGTGGGAGGGAAGCAGCAAACTGGGGAGAACAATAGAGCTTTGCCTTTGTCACCCTGGGTCTCACTCTGTGGAAATATCTGATATGCCAAATATAACCAATCAGTTTTAAAAAGGTTTCAGTCATACCCCAGGGTGTCTGAATTACATCTGAATAGTCAACATTTTCAGGGTTTTTGGTTATGAAAACCTCATAAATCTCTTTTTCAAAGTTGGTATTTTTAAAATCCCTTTATTTTTCTCATTCTAACTCCTCCTCCTCCTCTTACCCGTGTGTGTTGCAGATAAACATTCCTGTTTGGTACTGAATTCCTTACTATTAATAGTAAATCCTTTGTGAGGTTTTTCTCTTGAATCTGGCTTTGGTGGAGCTTGCTTCTCTTTCTCCTTGAGATTCTTAATGCTTTTTCTCACTTCTGTTCTCTATATTCTCTTTTTCTTTCTCATCTTACCTACTTCCTTGGTTTTGGGGGGTTTGGAGTTTTTGTTCCCTCATTCATCTTTCTGTTTCTTAGAAAGTCCCTTTTGGGTTTCTGCTAAAACAAGTGATTTGAAGTGAATTTCCTGCTTCTCTGCCTGGAAATTCTGTCCTGGCTTCTCTCTCGGCCAGTCTAGTCTGGCAACTCCACCGAGCCCTGAGTCCAGCTCTACCAGGTCCCCCTGCCCTGTGCATGCTTGGCACACATGAACCTTCAGTTCTCACTGCATTTGTTGGCCTCCAGATGCCACATCTCCCTGCATGCTTTGTAGACTGATAACACATGAACGCCATCTCCCAGAGCCTTTCTAACTTCTGCCCAAGAAAGATAAATTTATTCCCTCCCCAGGTGAAGAGGTTCTCAGGACCTGCTGAACTAAGGCCCGCATGTCTGTTTAGGAAAGGGTTAAAGGGCTGGGCCGTGTGCTTACCTGGACTCTGGGATGGAAGATGGCCCATGGGGTCCAGCAGCTGCTCTTCTCAGGTTGAGAGCTCCCTGGATGATCTGAGAAATCACTGGGCCTGTTATCATTCTTTTAGTCTGCAAGATTTTGGTCACGTTGCCAGGAAGACCTTTGTTGCTGGGTGGAGTTGGTTGCTAGGCAGAGTGCTATGTGCTGGGCACCCAAACAGGAATAAAGCAGGTTCCCAGCCCTCAAGAAACTCTCATCTTTCCAGGAGGAGGCAGAAAAATTAATCAACAAATATTTGTCACCTGCCTGCTCTGTTCTTGGTGCTGGGAATACAGCAGGGGCCAGGTTGGCATGGCTTTTTTCTCTTGGAGTTTACAGTCTAGGTGAGGCATAGACGAATACACTAACAACTGTAATGGTAAGGTAAGTGCTACTGTGATGTGGAAGCATGGAGAAGGGACAGTTAGCTCGAGATTTCAGGAAAGGCTTCCAAAATGAAGCAACATCCAACCTGAGGACTAAAAGAAGAGTAGGAGTTTGTAAGTCAAGAGCAGTGGGGAGGAAACAGAATACAGTGTAATAAATGCCATCCTGGAGAGGGCTAGTCATAGTTTGTGGGCGCCCGCAACTTGAGTGGCTAGGAGAAGGGAGCCACATGTGTTAAGAATTTTACTTTTACCAGCAGAACGCTTTCATGTGAGGACCTGTTCCCCATTAAGGCAATTAATCCTCCTTTTCTGTTTTGAAAGGTGATATGCTTGATCTTTTGAAATGGAGAACCCACCCAGACAAGATCACTGGCTGTCTCTCTAAATTAAAAGAAATCGATGGCTCAGAGATAGTAAAGGTATATAGTATTTCATTACTATTTTCCTTGCAGAGATTCATAAAGAACATTTGGAGGAAAAAGACAGTATCTTATTTACTCGTTTACTACTTCTTTATCTAACAGTTTCTGCAGGATACACTGGATACCTTATTTGGAATTTTAGATGAAAATTCCCAAAAATATGGGTCTAAAGTGTTTGATTCTTTGGTAAGTTCAAATTCTCTTAATTATATTTTAACTGTTTTGTCTCTCAATCTTGACTTTCTTGAGGCTGGTTCAGAAACATGCACTTAATAATGTAAGAGTTCATTTTAAAAAGAAGCAAAAAAAAAAAGAAAAACCTTAATTTGCATTTGGTTTTATAAAGCTCAATTTTCTTTTTTTAGGTTCACATAATAAATTTGCTGCAAGATAGCAAATTTCATCATTTTAAACCTGTAATGGACACTTATATTGAGAGTCATTTTGCTGGGGCACTTGCATACAGGTAAGGCCCTGTATCTTGTAATTAGTTTAGAAGTGGTTCCTTTCAAGCTTTTCTCAGCAGAAGAGGCAATATAGGAAAATTTAAAAGGGAGTGTAGGAAGAAATGGAGCACTACTGAAGTGTCTCTTGAGATAGTCTCTTCCTGCTAACACACCCTTTTTCAATGGCTAGAACTTATTTTGATTAAAAAGGAAAAGAAAACCTCCTGAATTCTATTCCTGAGCCCTATAATATAAAGTCTTTCCTTCTTGTCTCTGTTTCACTGGATATTCTTTGGTCTAAAATGTCTGGCACTTTGGCTGTTAAGAGTCCCACTTCATCACTGTACTCCCTGATGATTATAAATGTTCATAAGAAAGAAATATGAATGGAAAACAACGTTTGCCTTCACACCTGCTGAAAGTCATTCATTCATTTATCTGTTAGGATTTACTGACTGCCAGCTGCTTGCCAGGCGCTGTACTTTATGCTGATGATGTGAAGACCTGGTCCCTGGCCTCAGGCAATTTAGTCATTGGGATCTACTCTTTGACAGGGGCTGCTATTTTAACTGCTCCTCCTTTTCTACCGGCTCAGGTGATGCTGAAAAGTTATGAATAATGTCATGCTTTAGCTAGTGCCTGCCTCTTCGCAAGGTAGTTGATAATTGCCAGAGGCCACAGCTTCTCTCTTTTAGTTTGACAAGTAACACCTTCCCAGTCTGGCTCTGCTTAGATAGCCCAGGAGTGTACCCCATTGTCTGTCTCCCAGTCCAATATGGTGCTTGCTGTTCTCCCATATTTCTACCTTATACCTTAAGCACCTATGGGCATGCACATGCCTGACTGTTCCCTGAGATGCATTTAAAAAGCATGAAATCAGGTTGATATCCTTCCCCCATCTATGTAATATATAAAGGTTAGTAGGTTATCAGATAAGCATTTGATCCTGTTTACTTGGATATTCCCAGCCATGACATGTTAAGATCAACATCTCCAACATCGAAATGAATGAAGGTAATTTTGTTAGACTAGACCATTCATCAGTGTGATTTTTTGCTGAGAGCGAAATGCAACCTCGCGAATAGTTTTGAAACATCGGCCCACTCAGCCTAACAATTTGGGCCCTAGTGTGAGGAGGTCACTGCTTCCAAGTTAAATTCTCTTTGGAAGCTAGAAAACAAGAGTATAATTTCTCACACTTCCGATTGGCCAGGAAAGCAGGATCTTAAAAAGACAAATAAGGCTTGTGGAATCCTTTCAGGCTGGGGGTGATCAAAAACTCACTGGCATGTTATCTTAAAAAATAGCACTCCACCAACATCCACCTGCTGGCACATCCAAGTATTCTCCCCTGGCCCAGAGAAACATTGCTGGGTAAACTGTTCCCTAGAAACCAAGAACTGGCTGGGCACAGTGGTTCTTGCCTGTAATCCCAGCACTTTGGGAGGCCAAGGTGGGCAGATCATTTGAGGTCAGGGGTTCAAGACCAGCCTGGCCAACATGGTGAAACCTGGCCTCTACTAAAAATACAAAAATGAGCTGGGCATGGTGGTGCATACTTGAATCCTAGCTGCTTGGAGGCTGAGGGAGAAGAATTGCTTGAACCCATGAGGGAGGCAGAGGTTGCAGTGGGCCAAGCCACTGCGTACCGGCCTGGGTGACAGAGCAAGACTATGTCTCAAAAAAAGAAAAAAAAAGAAACCAAGAACTGACCAAAGTTCAAGGTGGTAAGACTATAATCTTGAGAGTTGTATGCTGTTGTTTGTACATTTTTTCAAAACGAGGAAAAAAAAAATACCTTGGCCTTTCTAGAAATTCTCCTAAGGCACATATTGACATAAGCCATGTTCTTCTCATGGGTCAGAAAATTGCCTTGATAAATCCATGAGGTGTGCGTAGCAGTGGGGAAGCATTGTCTCCATCCCTCTTCCCCACCCCGTTTTGCCTGCAGCCTAATGATATTGCATCCAACTGTTTACATAGTCACTGGAAAAGAAATCCCAGTGAGCAGTTTTACAGTATTGACCATGGCAGTCATACTGCCAGTCACTTGGGTGGCCAGAGTCCTTTTCTCCAATATTCGTGTTCACCCATTTGGAGGCATTACCAGAAACGCAGGACTATGGAATATGTCCAGATTGAATGTTGTTTCTCTCTTAAGCTTTGAAAAGGGGTGGCAGTGTTGATCTGCAGATTTAGTAAAATTATTGTATAGCAGATTGACAGGAAAATGTGAGAACTGTTGGGAAAAGAAGCCTCCTCATGATACAGTTAAGCGTTGGATTTGTTGGCATTTAATTGAGAATTAGACCAATTCTACATTCTGCACATTTTCCCCTGTATTTTAGAGATCTCATCAAAGTGCTCAAATGGTATGTGGACCGGATCACAGAAGCCGAGCGGCAAGAGCATATCCAGGAGGTGCTGAAGGTGATAACATGCTGTTGATAACAGAGAGCAGAGTCTAACAAAGCTGTTGCATGCTGATGCTTAAACTAATTGGTTCCTCTACACAGACAGTAATGGGTGATGATATATTACTGACATTCCAATTCAAGGATCTTAATCAGTTTGTGGCTGCTTCAGAGCTGATGAAATTTGAAGGGGGCTTTGCCAGGCTAGTCTACTGGAAACTGTTCGGGGTTGAATCTTTGTTCCTCTGGGCTGTAGAGCACTTGAAGTCTAAGATGAGCAGGAGAGGGAGGGTTTATGAGAGAAGACTATATAGGGGCAGTTAAGCTTAGAAGTTCCTGGCTCTTGCTGGGCGCGGTGGCTCAAGCCTGTAATCCCAGCACTTTGGGAGGCCGAGATGGGCAGATCACGAGGTCAGGAGATCGAGACCATCCTGGCTAACACCGTGAGAAACCCCGTCTCTACTAAAAAATACAAAAAACTAGCCGGGCGAGGTGGCGGGCGCCTGTAGTCCCAGCTGCTCGGGAGGCTGAGGCAGGAGAATGGCGTAAACCCGGGAGGCAGAGCTTGCAGTGAGCTGAGATCCGGTGGCTGCACTACAGGCTGGGCGACAGAGCCAGACTCCGTCTCAAAAAAAAAAGAAGTTCCTGGCTCTTGCTTCCACCAACCTGACAGAGACCATCGGAGAACCATTTATGTTAAATTTTAAGAGCAAATAGGGTGGCTTAGCAGGGATTATAATGAGGAAACCTGAGGCTTTACTGGGTCTTATGGTCTCTGGGTGCTATATGCTCCCTTGTCTGTGGAGATACTAATCCCTTACTTGCAAACATGTTGAAAAAGAGTGCAAATTCTTAAAGGAACTGTCCAGTAACAGCCCTGGTAGTCTTCTGATTCCTGTTGTTGAGGACCATCCTATCCGGTGTCAGTAGATTTAAGTAGACAATGTATACATTTTATAAAACAAGCATTTTGTGAATTATACATTTGTAATTTTGGGCTGATTGAAGGTAAAATGCTAAGTGGCAAGAATACTACTTGTCAAAACAAAATTATTTTTTCAAAAACAGTTATCTTTTTGTTGACTAAATTTAAAAAACATCTGAGGGTCAAAAACACTTAGTGTTCATCATACTCCAGAATGATAAAGTGTTTGTTGTTTTTTATTTTTTTAGACGGAGTTTCGCTCTTGTTGCCCAGGCTGGAGTGCAATGGTGCATTCTCAGCTCACCGCAACCTCTGCCTCCCAAGTTCAAGCAATTCTCCTGCCTCAGCCTCCCAAGTAGCTGGGATTACAGGCATGCACCACCATGCCTGGCCAGTTTTGTATTTTTAGTACAGACGGAGTTTCTCCGTGTTGGTCAGGCTGGTCTCAAACTCCTGACCTCAGGTGATCCGCCCGCCTCGGCATCCCAAAGTGCTGGGATTACAGGCATGAGCCACCACGCCCAGCTAAAGTGTTTTTAAATTTTCTATACGTTTCTCTCACTAAGCGTCAGAGAAAAGTGGCTGTTCCCCATAAAAGTAAATACTATTCAAAAAAGCCTCACAAGGCCTTGGTGTTTACATGAATAATTTGAAAGTTTAATGCCATACCATAGTTTTTATGCCATGTCATTGTTAAATAAATACTCTTTGTCTCCTTTGAAGCTAACTTTTAAAAATTGTATTTTTAAGGCACAAGAATACATTTTTAAGTATATAGTTCAATCTCGAAGGCTGTTTTCCCTTGCCACTGGTGGGCAAAACGAAGAGGAATTCCGCTGCTGCATTCAGGAGCTTCTCATGTCAGTCCGTTTCTTTCTTTCACAAGAGAGCAAAGGGTCTGGAGCATTATCTCAGTCACAGGTAATTTCTTTTCATCTATGCTGAGTAGAAGAAAGCGATAAGTGCAGTTTATTTATTTTTACACGGCAGTGTAATCAAATGTTTTCTCCATCGAAGTCAATAGCTCCAGTTTATATTTGTAGCTTAACCAACTTTATGAGTAGACTTTTAAAATTCCCCCACCTTCTGTGTACCAACTGAGCAGAAGTGGGCTGCTTTTCCCTTCTCTCTCTGCATGGAGAGGCTATTGGTTTGCATCAGCTTCATTTCCAGTTACCAGAACACATACTGATGATTGGACATGCTGTCACCACCAGCCCTGGGGAAGGAATTTCGCTAGAGCCAATCTCTTGCAGTTCTTTTCCCCAAGCCTCTCACTGCATTTTAATCTGTCAACTTGAGAATCATTATATTGGATTCAGCTAAGCTGCATGTTGTTTTGTTTTATTGAACTTGACCCTAATCATCCTGGGAGTGATCTTATAAGACCAGTGCAGAGCTGCTGCTGCCAAACTCTATTACCGGAAATGGCCCCACATGTTTTTTTTAAGAATGGGATCCATCTACTTCCCAAATAGCATGGCCTTGAATATGTTCCATGAGGTAATTCTGAATATTTTCCCTATACTTTCTCGATTCTTCTTGTATACTTTTAATTCTGATGACTTGGTTAAAAACCTGTCAGAAGGAGAAGCAGCCTCTTACCATGCCCTAGAGGTTAGAGAAACTTACAATCATTGAGAACTGGGACATAAAAAGGGAGATTGGGAGGCAAAATTAGATCCTTAACAGTGTTGTTATGATTTGGTACTATGTGATGTTCAGAAAGCAAAACACCAGTAATGCACCAGCCCTCTGATAATGTGCTGTATTTTTTCTGAATGTTTAGAGGTCTATTCTTGTTCCTCTCTTCTTTATAGAGGTGGACTCTTCTTCCATGTGGGCAAGGATACAACTCAGGCTCTTTTAAGTGTCATTTTGGCCTTTGCAGTCAAGAGCACAATCACTGCACTATGGGAACTTGCCAGAGACCTCAGTGTCAAGTTGCCCACTACTAGCTAAACCCTGATGACAGCACTTGATATTTAAGCAGGATAATCCAACAGGCTAACCGTGCATTCCTTTAGATCAGAGTTCTTAGAAGTTTACTATCTCTACAAAAGTAATTCAGAATTTGAGTTTTCACCCTGAGATTTTTTTTTTTTTTACCCTTTATCAGTTACAGAGATGAAACTTGCCTCATTCACACCTGAAAAATATTTTCTTACTCTTAAGAGTAACCGTAAGGCATGGTTTCTTCTTAGGGATTCAGGAGACTTTTTTTTTTTTTTACCTTTGTTGTACCACTGGATCCTGGAGGTCCCCCTAAGGTGGCTTGGGCCACGGGGGTACAGCAGAGTGGAGCAGCTCGCTTTCACCTCTTCAACACGCTGACTCCCACTGCTCTTGATTCTCTGAGCTCTATCCCACAGCAAATTTTAGAAACAACTTTAGCACCTTCAAAGAATCATATTTGATATTTTTTGCTCTCAGCTTTTAATCAAGAGATAATATGTAAATGTGCCCGTAAAGTTTCTGAACATCTTTGTAAACTCTGCTGAAGTCATTCTCTGTTATTTTGTGCAAGTATCACTTAACCTGTATATTTTGATGTGGTAATTTATGTTTAGTTTGATGCTCAGAAAAAATCCATATAAAATGATAAAATGGTTAGTTTTCTTTATTAAGCAATGAGAACTTTGCCTGTTTGTATTTGGGGAAGACAAGAAATGCCACACACCTCTGCCCATACCAGGTTCCCTTTTGATCCCATGTACTCTCTGCAGAGGCAGTGCCACTAATTCAGTGGATCCGATGTGTTAGTTTTCTGTATAACAAATGACCATAAGCTTAATGGCTTTTTAAACAGCACTCATTTATTAGCCCACGGTTCTATCGGTCAGAATTCCAGGCAGGCTTGGTTGGGTCCTTTCCTTAGGATCTCCTAAAGCCAAAATCAAAGTGTTGGCTTTCATGTGTTATCTAGAGGCCTGGAAATGAATTTACTTTCATGATCTTTTATGCTGTTGGCAGAAAATGTTTGTTTTCAGAAGACTAACGTCCCCGTTTCCTTGATGGCAGTTAGCCAGTGGGGGAAGGTGCTGTCAGCTGCCAGAGGCCACTTGCAGTCCTTGGCACATGGCTGCTCCATCCTCAAATCCGGCAACAGTATGTCAGATTCTCCTCATGCTTTGAATCTCTCTGACTGCTTCTCCTGCTACCAGCCAGAGAAAACTGTTTTAGGGACTCATGTCATTGGGTGAGACCCACCTGGACAAATCTCCATATTTGAAGGTCAACTGATGAGTAATCTTGATTACATCTGCAAAATCTCTTTTGCCATGTGACATTATGTAATCACAGAAACACCACCAGGGGACAGGGTCATGGGAGTCATCTTAGAATCCTGCCTGCCACATTTACAGTCAAATAAAATTCGGCTCTGAATTGGTCCAAGGTTTACTATTAGGCTGCCTTAGAGGCAGAAACCTGGTTTCCTTGCTCCATTTTGCATTTTTTCCATGTAGGCTACAACTCAGGGCAAACCCTGTCTTCTAGAGGCCATCCCCACAGTCCTTTGGGTTGGATTGATGGGAAGCTACCCCACAGATGTATCCATCCTGGTCCTACTGGGTAGGTTCATTTAGCCCTCCTGTCCCAAATGCAACTTGCTAATGACACTGTTCTTGTTAGCCCTGTCCTGGAAGGACTAAGGACTAACCCAGCTAGTGCAACAGTGATTCTTAGCTTTCCATTTCATGGACACACACCCCCTACCACAAGATCCCTAAAATAAGAAGAATGTCAGAAGGAATATGAGCCCAAACTCTGCTAGACGATTCCCAATAGTTATCTTTCCCTGTGTGTCCTGGCTACCAGGAAGGTCAAAATTGAATTGTACTTTTATTTTTACTTGCAGTAAAAACAATCAGCTTGCCCTGGCACGGCACAAGATCCTTATTCCTTTATCCTTTTTAATCATCCTATTATATGTGTATCTTACACTGTAGGCACATTCAGATACCTTTTTGAAGTCGAGATGTATAAATAAATAAATAATGGATAAATTAAGGGATACCTGAGGAAAATCAACTTAGTTGACTTTCAGTCATCAGAAAGCTGGGCTCATTTTATTTAACTTCATCGGTATGACTCAGCTCTCTGCAGGGTGACATGAAGGTTATATAAATACAGGCTCTAACAGAGAATACCAAGTTACTAACTTTAAATATATTCAAGTAAATCTATAATTTTTAAGAGCCAAGGACCATCACTGTTGACTTATAGCACCTGAAGTATTTTGAGGGCTCTGGCATCAAAAACAGATCTTGGCTCTTCTAGATATTTTTGCTGCTGCTGTATAAATAAATAAATACTAAAATTCTTAAATTTGAGTTTGAGTCTGTGTTTGAATCATCAGCACATGTAGACGCGACCTACTTTCTGATGGAGCCAGATCTTATTGGTACGCCAACTAGCACTTGAATCTTAGCATATTAGAAACACGTGCCTTCCCTGACGAGGTACAGTTGAAGCTAGTCGACTCTTCTTCCATTGCCCTCCTTTTGTGGAATTTTAAAAGGCTGACTTTGTTTGTTTTGATGTATAATCCTAGCCGAATTTTTTAAGTATGCCCTTTGAGATTTGATGTGAGCATCTTTTTTCCCCATAAGAAATGATTATTGGATTTTTTATTTACATAAAAATATTGTTCTTAGTCTGTACACACAGTTCTTGGTTTAAAATAGATCTTGAAGATCTTGTAATGATCTTTTTGTTTTACAAGAGATGAAACTAAAGCCTAAATGATGAAACTAAAGGGTGCTCAAATAACTTTCCAAAGTCACAGAGTTGATTGGAAGCAAAGCTAATACTATATATAACTTAGGTCTTCTGATGCCCTGGCCTGTGTTTTTTCTTAAATCAGAAATGGAGTGCTTTGGAGGAATTAACGTGTTTGGTTTCTTAAACATGAATGAGATTTAAGTGAACGTTTCAGAAAGCTTCTTCCAAAAGGAATGAATATAAGTGACTACAATCCAGGTCTTGGTTGAGCGTTCTTTCTATTCAATCATGATGCACTTCACTTATTCTGTGAGGCTTTTGTCAATCTCTTTGCTAATGTCAGTGATTTTCCAAAATTTCCCAGTTTTTATTATGCTGCTCCTTTGTACATTTCAAAAACTGTCCTATTCTGCTGCACTTTTTAAAAATTTACCTTTTAGCTTTAGGTAACAGGAACATTTCATACTTGTATTCCTACCATTCAAAAATACTTGCCACGGTCCTTAAACTCACTGACGCTTTGCAGCATATTTCTCATGGCATATCTGGGAGTTCATTTAAATTTCTTCTTCTTTTTAAGGCTGTGTTTCTGAGCTCTTTCCCCGCCGTGTACTCAGAACTGTTGAAGCTCTTTGATGTCCGGGAAGTGGCTAACTTGGTCCAGGACACTCTGGGCAGTCTGCCGACCATCCTGCACGTGGATGATTCCCTGCAGGCCATCAAACTGCAGTGCATTGGCAAAACCGTGGAAAGCCAGCTTTATACCAACCCAGGTAGGGTGCTGAGTCTCTTGGAGGAAATTTTGCCTCTAAAAAGCCATTTTGTGCATTGTAGCCATTGGTCAGCAGATACAATTAAAAACAAAAAACTTAAAGGCACTTTCTCAAAACCATTGTTTATTTGGGTGGTAAATGTATTTAGTAGTCAAATACAAAAGTATGGCAATTAAAACTTTATTTCTGGAAATAATGAAAACTAATGATTAAATTATTGTTTTTTATGTTTGATGGGATTTAACAGTTTCCTTCAGAGAGGCTTACAGGTACCTGATAGGATCCTTATTTGTCTCTTTTGTTTTTAAAAGGTTTTCATCAGTTTGCATTCTGAAGCTATATGAAACTTTGCATTATTGTTTTTTACTTTACCCCGAGAGCAAGTGGTCAGTTACTTAAATTGATTTTGTTGTAATAACTGTTAGTACGTTCCATGGCCTCTCGTTTTCTTCTATTTTTTTTTTTCCCGAAGAAATACCAGAGTGACTGCAAATCTCATTTTAAAGTTTATTTTAAGAAATTTAAATCAGCCTCCCAAGTAAAAAACTTATTAAAATAAATTCCATTAAGAATTATTTTCCCTGACAGGCATGGTGGCTCACACCTGTAATCCCAGCACTTTGGAAGGCCAAGGCGGGCAGATCACTTGAGGTCAGGAGTTCAAGACCAGCCTGGCCAACATGGTGAAACCCCATCTCTACCAAAAACACAAAAAAATTACCCAAGTGTGTTGGGAGGTGCCTGTAATCCCAGCTACTCGTGAGGCTGAGGCAGAAGAATTGCTTGAACCTGGGAGGCAGAGGTTGCAGTGAGCCGAGGTGGCGCCAGTGTACTCCACCCTGGGCAACAGAGCAAGACTCTGTCTCAAAAAAGAAAAAAAGAATGATTTTCCCATATGAATGTGTATGTATGTATAATTTTTTGAAATAGTTTTATATATAGTAAACAATTTTTTACATATTTTCTTGTAAAATATTTTGTATATACATTTAAGAATAGAGCATAATAATGGCAAATCATTAACAAATCTTAACATTACCATTTATTTGCTTTAGATTTTTTTTTTTTTTTTTGAGACAGAGTCTCGTTCTGTTGCCCAGGCTATGAAGAGGCTGATGGTCGCGATCATGCTAAACTACTGCGGCTCGCAGAGAGACGCGATATGCTCTGAAACTCTGTGCTAGAAAGGGATTACAAGCGTCTTTCCCTCACCCGGCGGCACAATTTTGTATTTTTAATAGAGATGGAGTTTTCATGTTAGTGACCTAGAAACTTCTACTTGCGGCTACAAAACTGGAGATAGTGACACACAGCACTTTAGTTATTAAATTTAAATGCTGTATAGTTCTTCATATCTAGGCTCCGCTGGCTGTGAAATTTCCACTATAAGGTGCGGTTCTTTTCTATTCCCTTTATTACATAGCTTTAAAATATATTATGATTTTTTTCTTCTTTACACAAATTTTTTTTTTTTTGAGGCCGAGGTCTGGCTCTGCGCCAGACTGGGTACCCAGTGGCGGATCTCAGCTCACTGCAAGCTCGCCTCCAGTTCACGCTCATTCCACTCCTGCACCTCAGCCTCCCGGTGGCTGGGACTGCCGGCCGCCTGTAGCCGGCTGGTTTGTAGTAGAGCCGGGGTTTCACCGTGTTAGCCAGGATGGTCAGGTCTGGGCCTCTCGTGATCCTGCCGTCGGCCTCCCAAAGTGCTGGGATTACGGAAGCGAGCCACAGCCCATTGTACAAATTTTAAATCATTTCATCTTTAAATGATAACGCATTGCGTATCACTCTTTTGAATTGCTTTTGGTCCAACATTCGCGCGTGAACTGGGACAAGAGTCAACGCTCCTGGCGCTGCCAGGAGCGGTGCGGGGCAGGTCCGGCTCACTGCAACCTGTCTCCTTCGGGTTCCGAATGATTCACCGTCGAAAGCCTCCTGAGTAAAGCTGGGATTACAGGCGGCGCCCTCGCGGCTCGTGCGTTTCGGCAGAGATGGGGTTTCTTTTATTGGCCGGGCTGCTCTTGAACTCTGGATGGTCCACTACCTCGAAACTCCCAAAGTGCATATACTGAGTTGGAAGTGGGAACCACCACTTTTCCAACTAATATTATACTTTTGCATCAGCCACCATGCCATAGATAGGCAAGCTCTACTTTGTTGTTTTACTGTGATGTTCATTTCAACTTCAGCATGAACATACCACGGTGTAATTTTGAAGGACTTTTTGAGGATGAACTGTATTCGCACCTGAGATAGGCGCAGGCGAACATAGGAGGGTTTCGCCTTCGATTTCTCCCCAGTAAGAAACATTTCCTGGAGAAAAGATACTTTTTGTAGTGGTTTTCTGACTCTGCTGCTCAGAGCCCTAAGGGTTCTGTACAGTGACTCGGGAATCTCTCCGGGGTTGGGAACAGGGACTGTACAGGGGATGTAGGTCCCGATGGAGCACCCTACTGTAACTCAAGCACCAACCCTGCTTTCACCACACTAAGAAAAGTTCACTCCTGTCTCAGAGGAATTGCTAATTTCTGCCATATTTCTCCCACAATGACCAGATAATTCTTTGTTAAGTTAACGTCTTACACTAAGAAAGCAAGACAGTCATCAAAATTGTTTTCAAATGTAAGGAAAATATTATGAGGGGTTTGTGTTCATTGCCTCTGAGCAATGTAATCTGTCTTTGGACCCAGTTCTTTATTGGTTCCTGATGCTCTGTAGGCAATAGAGAAATCAGGACTGGAAAGATACACAGAGAAGAAGCTGCTGCGATGCAGGATAAAGAATGTTGGGTCCCGTGGGAATTGATGAGAACATGTACTATGGTAAGGGATGGAAGGACTCATGAGACCCAAGAAATGTTGACCCTGCAGGGTCTGTGTCAGTGCCCTGGAAGAGAGGCTCAGGGCCAGTGTGGGGAAGCTGGTAATTGTGGATATGGTGGCATGGAAGAGGAAGAGAAGAAGAGGAAACCCTGTCTGCTCATGTGTGGGAAGCTCGCCGTGGAGGATGATTATGGAGAAGCAAAAGTGGCTCACGATCAACAGAATCCTTATCTCACGCAGATGTTGAACAGAGAAAAGGCTTCTGTCCCTGCTGCAACAGGATGTGGCTTGGCTTGGTGTTTCCTGACTCATTGAAGAGACTGTGATGTATAGATGGGCCAGGCAGAACACATCAAGAAGGAGCCCATCTTTATGGGGAAAACTAGGAAGTGTCCCTGAGAGCCTTCCAGGGCTCAGAGTATCTTCTGTTTAAATCACATGGGACTACACAATACTGCTAGGGAAACGTGGAAAGTGTTTCTAGTGACTTTGGCATTCTAAATCAGAAACTGTGGACTTGGGGGACTGATGGGCATATTTATGTTGTCTAGTTGAAAGAGGAGATGTGGGAAGGAAAAGAAGATGTGAAATGCAAACAGCAGGCTCCACAGACAGTGTCAGAGAACAGGACGTGATATCTTGGGTTGTGGTTAACTGGAGAGTGTGATCCTGACAAGGGCCTTGGTATATCTCACAAAAATAGGCTGATTCTGTCTGACTGGAGGGGAAAGAAGGGGGACAATATAAAACTGTATAACTAAAGAACTATAATAAAAGAGTGCCCAGTGGTCCACTCAAAATAAAAGGTAGAAGGGTTAAGCCTCAGACTTCTGACCTTCCATTTAAAAAATTAACACACACATACACAATTTTTACAACACCTAAGGGTTCTTTGCGGGGATGGGGAACTTGGGATTGAATGCCCTAGGTTTTATCATGTTTCCCCAGAGATAACTGTATCCAAATAACAAGGAATGGGTTAAAAAAAATTATTTTATTATAAATACAAAACAATAGCATCACCAAAATGTGGAAATAGGACTCATTTTAGATATAGTTATGGTGTAGTCATTTCTCATTGCTGCTGTGACAATAATCACAAACTTAGTGGCTTAAAACAACACAAACTTGGCGAGACACAATGAGTCACGCCTATAATCCGAGCACTCTGGGAGGCCGAGGCAGGAGGATTACCTGAGGTTGGGAGTTCGTGGCCAGCCTGACCAACGTGGAGAAACCCCATCTCTACTAAAAATACAAAATTAGCCAGGCCTGGTGGCAAGTGCCTGTAATCCCAGCTACTCGGGAGGCTGAGGCAGGAGAATCACTTGAACCCAGGAGGCAGAGGTTGCAGTGAGCTGAGATAGTGCCATTGCACTCTAGCCTGGGCAACAAGAGCAAAATTCCATCTCAAAAATAAATAAAATAAATAACACAAACTTTTTATCCTACTGGTCCATAGGGTGGAAGTCCAAGATTATTCTCAATGGGCCAAAATTAAGATATTACCAGCATCTCTACAAAAAATAAACAAAAAATAGTCAGGTGTGGTGGTGCATACCTGTGGTGCCAGCTACTCAGCAGGCTGAGATGGGAGGATCATTTGAGTCCAGGGGGTTGAGAATATAGTGAGCCATGATCACACCACTGCGCTCCCGCTTGGCTGGCAGATAGAGACCCTGTCTCAAAAAAAGGGGGAAGCAAAGAGTGCAGTTGGCTCACATTTTAAGAAAATGAATTTCAAAACCTTTTCAGACCTTAGATGTTACAAGCCCATCGAGACAACTAGAAAGTTCTAGAAGTTGACATTTTATTAGAATCCTGTATTAGTCAGATTTCTCCAGAGAAACAGAACCAATAGGGTATGTGTGTATATACGTGGAGGAAGGAAGGAAGGGAGGGAAGGAAGGAAAGAAAGGGAAGGGAGGAGGATGGAAGGAAGGAAAGGAGTCATAAGGAAATGGTTTACATGATTATAGAGGCTGAGAAATCTGCAGTCAGTAAGCTGGAGACCCATAAAAGCTGATGATATAGTTTCAGTCTGAGACCAAAGGCCTGAGAAGCAGGAGAGACAATGGTACAAGTTACAGTTCAAGTCCAAGTCCGAATGCAAGAGAAGACCATTGTCCTAGCTTGAAGATCATCAGGAAGAGAGAGCATATTCTCCATTACTCAGCCTTTTCTTCAATTCAGGCCTTCAACAGAGTGGACAAGGCTCACCACATGGGGAGGACAGTTTGCTAAACTCTGTCCAGCAATTCCAGCATTATTCTCCTGCAGGAACTTCCTCACAGACACACCCAGAAAAATGTTTAACCAACTATCTGGGCACCCCATGGCCCAGACAAGTTTCTACGTTAAAATTAACCATCACAAATCCCAAGGAGAAAAAAGCAGAGGAGGCGTGCAAAGTAACACACATGGCTGCAGAATAGTCATGGTTGAGCTTAGAGTAGAAATTAACACATAGAGAAGACAGAAAGAAGGACATATGTGAATGTCAGCACCACAGAAAGGAATGGAATGTTGGCCTGGGAAGATTCGAGACAGGTTGTGTTAAGGGTCTCTGGGCAGCCACACAGCTGGACAGAGCGGGCAGGAAGACTGAATCACCCCCTTAGTCACACCCCCAGGGTCAGATTCTGGAACATCTGACCAAACCTGAAAGACACAGATAACATTTGGAATCTAAATAGATTGGTATCTGATGTCTAAATAATCTGGGGTCCAGGTGGACTTATTTAAAACATTAAAAATCAGCAACTCATTTTTCCCTTTCTCCCCCAAATTTTATTCTTCCTATTTGCTGAAGGCCATGAATAGAAGAGTCTAAATAGTTTTGGAGAAGACAGGTTTGGCAATGACAAAAGGGTAGATTTGATGTGGAGGGATTGTTGGAGAAGAAGGGTGCATGGAGGGTAGCAGAGAGACATAGTTTAGGGCATGGTAGTGAGAGGTCAGGAACAGGGTCTCCCAGACTTTGCAAGGTCAAATTCTGCTAGAGCTGCGGGTTTTACATTCACTTTGCATTTGTCACCACTGCTTAGTACTTGATTTGTTTAGCAGATGTCTGCAGGTAATGCTGAGCCATTTTCTTGCTAAAAAATAACTATATATGTTTCTATTTTGGAAGAATTGAACAGTTTATCAGGCAAAAACCCAGCACAGATAATAGAAGTGAGTATAAAGACCTAAAGGCACTCATCATGTACCATTGGTGAGAAGATTGCTGGTATAACTTGCTTTTGCCTACAAACTAAAAAATAAGTGTTTTAGGGTAGGTATTTTTTAAAGTAATCAAGTATTTTTTTGTTTTGTTTTTGTTTTTTTTCTTTTTGGTGGAAACTCCCCAGTCCCCATTAAGAATCTTGTGGATTTTATACAAAACTGCAATAAAAAATTAAGGGAAAGAAAGAGAAAGGTAGACTATTACTCTGTTTTTAAAATATACCTAAGAATTAATGCCCTCCCCAACACTTAGGCCATAATATAAAGAAAGGATGTTTGATGGGTTTTCCTGTTAATTTGACAACTTCAGGAATAAAATCTTACTACAGTCGATGGGTGCCTAGTAGCTTTTATTTCTTAGAACTGTAAAGTGCAGTTTAGTGTTGGGTTTTATTGCATTGCAAGTGATTAAATTTCTTTTATTCTTAAAAATGACATTTGTTTAGAACTTTTCTGCTAGCCAGGGCTTGCAAAATACAGAGTCCTTATAAAGAATAAAGTTGTGCAAATAAGGGCTTCTTTCTTCTCTAGAAGCAGAGTAATAATGCAGGACCACTGGAAAAAAATGTACAGACCTTAGTTTTTTTCATATGAAATTTGTGATGATGATCCAATATAAAAGTATATTTTCAAAAACTACCTGGGACCTCAAGAAAGCCTTTGGCTAAAAATCATTAGTGTTCTGTTCTTTCAGTCTCTACCCCTTTATCTCACCCCACTTCTTCCCCCTTACCTGTATTCCCCTCTGGCTCCCTCTCCCAGGCTTTTCCAAAGGGAAAAGACTCAGGGACGAATGCCTTTCCGGGTGTTCTTCACCATCAGGGAGCTCTGAAAGCACTTGCTGAAAGTGTAACAGTTTCCACTGGGTTTCAAGCTCTTTTCTTGGATTTTATGAAAGATTTGCCCACATAATGATTTTGGGTTTTCTGTTTTTGTTGTTGTTGTTGTTAAAGTTTAAACAGCTATAACCATGTTTAAGTGGATGTTCTTAATGAAGAACCTAGAAAGATGTATCTTTGAAAGATAGTTTCTACGTCTGTCTCTAGACAGGGCAAAGATAAAATTAAGAGTTTTAGGTAACACCTCACCCTGCACATAGAACTTAAGATGAAAAATATGCCTCACTGAAATCATAGTTGCCCCTAGGTTTTCACTGTGGGTTTTGAAAACAAATGTAAACTCATATATTTTGGGAGTCACAAGACTCCCTTTCAACTTAGTTCTCTTACTATGTTTCTGAACTTTTCAATGCTGATTGACAGTATAGCAAGCACATTACTGGGGAAAGGGTGACACCTGTATTATTTCATTTCTTACACGTCACTCATCCACATTTGCACAGATTTCCAGAGGGATGGGGAGCGTGTGTGTCACAGGCAGCTGCCGTGGCTTGCAAGGTAGTGGGAATCGCTGTCTCCCCGTGCTCAGAGCAAGCACCAGCAGATGGAGTCATTGTAAACTAGACTGATAATGGGCCTCCTGCACTCTTCCTGTTTAAGCTCTGTTTAAACCTGAAGACAGAAATGCCAGGCTCTATTTCAGTAGCCTGTAATATCCAGTAGAACTCATGATGGAGTTCATTCATTCAACAAATATTTATTATGGGCAGACTCCACAGTATTATCTTAGAAATATATTATGATGGAAATACTATAACAAATTGAACCGATAGAGTCCCTGCCCGATGTCTGTTTACAGTAAAGCACAAAAGTAGATGTCGAACAAGTAATTATAATATGATAAAGTACAGCAGCATTTGTGATGGGGCAAGTTTCCAGGATGCCATGCAGCAGGGAAATCTGAGCAAATCTTGGGTCTCATTCCACCTGCTTAGCCTCAGTTAGTGCCATCCATGTGCTGACCCAACTCTCACGTTTGTATTTCTAGGCCAGATTTCTCCTCAGGGCTCCAAACTTGAGTATCCAGCTGTGCTCTTAACATCTCTTGTGGATATTTCACAGGCTCCTTAAACTCAGCATGTCTGAAATGGAAATCTCAACTTTTTTCTCTCTGAGCTTACTCTTCCTCGGCTCAGTAGGTGGCAGCACCATCCACCTAGAAGCCTCAGAATCATTCCTTCTCCCTTTTGCCCTTTGTCTCTGTCCATGGCCAAGACACCTCACATGAGTCTGTAGCTTCTCCACACCCCCACTGCCTCCTCTCCTGTCCAGCCACACTTGTTCTGAGCTGCCTCTGTCCTTTCTCTCCTTGTTTCCTGTATTTCCTTTCGCCTACCCATCTATTAGCCAAAGTTACCTTTAGAATCATACCAGATGATGTCACTTCCAGCTCCTACTCACATCCCAGTTCTGTTTTATTGGGGGGCACGCTCCAGAATTGATCTTCCATGCCCCATGATGTGGCCCCGTTCACCTGTTTCATCCCATCTCCTTGCTACTTTTCTCTGGAATCCACTTTCTTCAGCTCCTGCCTAACAGAGTTAATTCCCACTTATCCTTCATGGTTTAGTCTCTTATTTTCTTAAGAAATCTTGCTGCCCCACCCACTCAATTATCACTTTTATAGTACACTGTGTTTTGCTTCTTGAATCACCTAGCACAGTTGTAATGAAATAGAGAATTGGGTATTTCATTGATTGATGTCTGTTTCCCTCCTCCACCCCAGAAGGGAAAACCCCAGAGGCCAGGGACTTTATTTGCCTTGATCACAATGATATCTCCAGCTTCTCTAATAGTGCCTGGTGCAAAGTAGGTGCTTAATAGATGTTTCATAAACACTAGGTACTGACTGAGTCGTGGGTTAGGGATCAGGATACAGTAGCAAAAGCTACTAAATAGCCGGGCACGGTAGCTCACGCCTGTAATCCCAGCACTTTGGGAGGCCGAGGCAGGTGAATCACCTGAGGTCAGGAGTTTGAGACCAACCTGGCCAACATGGTGAAACCCTGTCTCTACTAATGTAGCAGGACAAGCTGCAGACAAAACCCTTCAGACACCAAGTTAAAGAAGGAAGGGCTTTATTCGGCCGGGAGCATCAGCAGGACTCGCATCTCAAACACCAAGCTCCCAGAGTGAGCAATTCCTGTCTCTCTTAAGGGCTTACAACTCTAAGGGGGTCCGCGTGAGAGGGTCGTGATCGATTGAGCAAGCAGGTGGTACGTGACTGGGGTCTGCATGCACCGGTAATTAGAACGGAACAGAACAGGACAGGGATTTTCACCGTGCTTTACCATACAGTGTCTGTTAATCTATAGATAACATAACTGATTAGGTCAGGAGTCGATCTTTAACTACCAGGCCCAGGGTATGGCGCAGGCTGTCTGCCTGTGGATTTCATTTCTGCCTTTTAGTTTTTATTCTTTCTTTGGAGGCAGAAATTGGGCATAAGACAGTATGAGGGGTGGTCTCCTCCCTTACCAAAAATACAAAAATTAGCCAGGCATGGTGGACCGCAGCTGTAGCCCCAGCCAGTCCAGAGGCTGAGGCAGGAGAATCACTTGAACCTGAGAGGCGGAGGTTGCAGTGAGCGGAGATCATGCCATTGCAGTCCAGCCTGGGCGACAGAGCAAGACTCCATTTAAAACAAAACAAACAAACAAACAAAACACTACTGAATAAATGATGTATATTTTAAAAAATCTTATTGGAAAAGCAACTTTTGAGCTAAGGATGAGCATGAATATGACAATAAAACAGTGTGTGGCAGGGCGGCTATGTAAGGAGTCCCAGGCCAGGAGGTGGCACAACTACCAAAAGTAAGATGTACACAGTACATGTGTCTTGCTTTAGGAAAGATGCCTGAGGTGGAGGCATTTAGGGTGCAATTAAAGCCAGTGGGTGGGATCTGGGAGCTTAATACAGGGATCATCCGTAGCCTTCCACTGTTGCTTTCCTCTGTGATCCTGACATTGTCTTCATGAGAACGTAGCCCACTGAATCTGCAGTCCTTTCCTCTCTGAGTTCTTCTTGTCTGTATTCCAGTGTCTGAAAGGCTTGTTTGCAGGTTTTGTGACTGGCTGTGACTTTGGCAGTTCAATTCCTGGTGGCTTTGATCACAGAGGCCCATCCCAGCTCTGATGTCAGGCTTTCTGTAGTCAGCAGTTCTGCTACATGCAAAGCTGTGCTGCTGCGTGTCCTTCTGCCTCCCTTGTTTACAATCTCCCCCTACTGAGGCCGCCCCACAGCAGTGCCCATGTCCAGGCCATGCTAGAACCCAGTTTGTGGAATGTGATGGCCAACCATCGTGTGTTGTCATGGGACTCAAAGACCTCGCTCTCTTGGTGACCAATGCTGACTTCAAGGATCCATCTAAAGCTTATTGATAGAGACCAAAGTATGACTCCTCAAAATTAACCTAAAGGAGGAAATCTACCCCCATTTCTTAGCTTCCCTTGCTCCTTCCTAGTCCCGTGTCCATTGGGGATTACTGATGGGAGCTGGCTGTATATCCACTCAAGTGTATAGCAAAAAAGTAAATGAGAGTCACTCCTTATACACTCAAGGAGACATAAAACACCGTGAGCTTTATCTGAGATGTGGAATATGAGTGTATCAGCCCTTTCAAGGAGAGAATCTGCACGGCAGATTCTATTGTTAAATGCATGGAAAGTTAGTGAATGTTCAACTTGGGTTTGCTTTATGAGGGGTCTTATTTAATGGGCCTGGTTGTTTTCTTTTAAAGGTAAGAATTAGCATATCAACCAGTCAGCTTGTTTGGCATTTACCCACCCATTCTATCAATTGCACTGCCTGCCATTGCCCAGGTAATGGAGAAAAAGCGAATCTGCAAGCTAGGTTGTTATGTATTTCTTTTTATACATGCCACACACGAATTATTTGTCTACTTTCCTTTTTTGCAGTCAACATTTTCTTAACAGTTGGCTGCAAATTGAATTTCTAGAAATCAAATCCCCCTAGCTGAAGGAACATATCAGATAAGCTTTATCTTCCTTTCTAATTAAACATTACTGGGCAGTGACTCCTGGCACTTAAATTCTCAGGGTTTTTTGTTTTTTGTTTTCCTGGTTCTTTTTGTCAAGTAATTGATATTTGTAAATAAGTATTTAAGTTCCTTGGTGAGGCTTACTGTTTAAAGAAGGTCTTGCAATGAATTATTTTACAAGTTTGGATTTGCATATTCTGTATATATTTGTTTTCTTCATGTATAGAATGCCTGTGCCTTATGTTGTCTGTTTTGATGCTAAACCTGAGGCCAGACCTCAGGTAACCCAGTGGCAGGCACCAAAGAAATAGGAGACTCTGGTTGAGTGTGGTGGCTCACGCCTGTGATCCTAGCACTTTGGGAGGCTGAGACGGGTGAATTGCCTGAGTTCGGGAGTTCAAGACCGGCCTGGGGAACATGGTGAAACCCCGTCTCTACTAAAAATACAAAAAATTAGCCGGGCATGGCGGTGTGTGCCTGTAATCCCAGCTACTCAGGAGGCGGAGACAGGAGAATCACTGAAACCCAGGAGGCAGAAGTTGCAGTGAGCCGAGATTGTGCCATTGCACTCCAGCCTGGGCGACAGAGCGAGACTCTGTCTCAAAAAAAAAAAAAAAAAAAAAAAGAAGGAGAAAGAGAGGCACTTTCCCAGTTATGGATGCTTTATTTGCACTCCTTATGATTTTTAGTAGCATACAGAATCACTTTTATCTATAGATAGAGAAAAAAAATTGAAAGAGGAAGAAAGGAGAATAACACTTACGTAGCACTCATTGCATTCCAAGCACTGCTAGCTACTATGATCCGTAAAACAATCCCAGGAGGAGTTACCATTGCTGTCCCCGTTTTACAGATGAAAAGACTGAGGCTAGTCTTTCACAGAACTGGAATTCTAATCTAAGCAGTCTGATTCTTGGGTCCTCAAGTAGAAAGAAGGTAACAAATAGGGATCTTGAACAGGGTCAGTGGTGCAAGTCAAGTAGAATTTTTAATTTTGATCAAATGTAACTTATCACTTATCTTTGATAGTTTGAGGGTTTTGTACCTGTTTAAGAAATCTATGTCTAACTCAGGGTCACTAGGATTTTCTCCTATGTTTTCTTTCAGAAAAAAAATTTTTTTTTTTTTTGAAACGGAGTCTCACTCTGTCTCCCAGGCTACAGTGCATTGGTGCAATCTTGGCTCACTGCAACCTCTACCTCCCGAGTTCAAGCGATTCTCCTGCCTCAGCCTCCCTAGTAGCTGGGACTACAGATGCGTGCCGCCCCGCCCAGCTAATTTTTTGTATTTTTAGTAGAGACGGGGTATCATCATGTTAGCCAGGATGGTCTCAATCTCCTGACCTCATGATCTACCCACCTCAGCCTCCCAAAGTGCTGGGATTATAGGCGTGAGCCACCGTGCCCGGCTCTTTCAGAACTTTTATACTTTTAACCTTTGCATTTAGGTCTATAATCTATCCCAAGTTAAATTTTGTATTTGGGGTAAGGTAAGGATAGAGGGTTTTTTTCAATTTTTTTTACATATGTGTATCCAATTGTTCTAGCACCATTTGTTGAAAAAACTTGTTTCTCCATTGAATTACCTCAGCATCTGTTAAAAAAAAAATTTAATGACATTTGCTGAGGATGGTAAGTGTTATGCACGTCCCTGTGAAGAGACCACCAAACAGGCTTTGCGTGAGCAATAAAGCTTTTTAATCACCTGGGTGCAGGTGGACTGAGTCCGAAAAAGGAGTCAGCAAAGGGAGATGGGGTGGGGCAGTTTTATGGAATTTGGGTAGGTGATGGAAAATTACAGTTACAGGGGGTTGTTCTCTTGCGAGCAGGGGCGGGGTCACAGGGTGCTCGCTAGGAAGCTCCTGAGATTCATTGTCCAGGAGAAGGAATGTCACAAGGTCCATTGATCAGTTAGGGTGGGGCAGGAACAAATCATAAAGGTGGAATGTCATCAGTTAAGGCAGGAACTGGCTATTTTCACTTCTTTTGTGGTTCTTCAGTTGCTTCAGGCCATCTGTATGCATATGTACAGGTCACAGAGGATATGATGGCTTAGCTTGAGCTCAGAGGACAGTAAGGCAGGCTTTTTTCAAGGTGAGGGTCATGGTGATAGGTGTGGGGATGGCTACAAAGGGATTTTGCAATAGGCAGAGAGATTGGGCTAAATTTCTAATATAGCGTGTGTAAGTGGGACTTTATAGCCAAGGAACAGAGTTGGGTGTGTACACAGGAAATTATTAAGAGGAAGTATTAAAGATAAGGTGGGAGGTGGGGGCAGGGAGTGTGCAGATTCTGGTTAAACTGACCTAACAGGATTCTTGCTGAGGACAGGGCAAGGTGATCAGATATCACCTGAGGATGGTGGAGGATGAGGAACCCAATCACATATCAAGGGTGTTATCAACTTTATATTAATATATTGTTGGAATTGATTTGCTAAAGTTTTGAAAAGGGTTTTTGTATCTGTAGTTACAGATGCTGGGTGGCAGTTGACTTGCAGACAAGACAAGGCTGAAATGTGGGCATGGTGTGTGTGGAGTTAGGGTAGAGCCAAGGAGCAAACTAATTTATTCCACAGAACCTCAGAAGACTCAGGTAGGCTTCAGAAAGGATCAGGAATTGAAAATATCGGGTAGCTCTGAAGATGAAATTGATTAATTTTCATATGCATTGCACCCTTCATCTTCAGAGAAACTGATCAGCCCAAGAGAAACTATCTCAGATACTGAACTCTGGGGACCCCTGCCCCAGCGGAACACCTATCTTCCCCATCCAACAGTGATGCCTCATTAGTTCACAAGCTTTCCTAGGCATACAGAGATTTTGTGATTTCCAGTTAGCATTTTAGTACCTTACTTGTAAAGATGAATGGACAAAGAAGGATCATCAGATATTGGAGAAAAGCCCCTAATGTGAAAAGCAGAAGCCAAAATAAATAAAGAAAAAAGTAATCCCAGCGCTTTGGGAGGCCGAAGCGGGTGGAGCATCTGAGGTCAGGAGTTCAGGACAAGCCTGGCCAACATGGTGAAACCCTGTCTCTACTAAAAATACAAAAACTAGCTGGGCGTGATGGCACGTGCATGTAGTCCCAGCTACTGGGGAGGTTGAGGCAGGAGAAACACTTGAACCCAGGAGGCAGAGGTTGCAGTGAACCGAGATTGCGCCACAGCACTCCAGCCTGGGCAACAGAGTGAGACTCCGTCTCAAAAAAAAAAAAGGAAAAAGAAAAAAAAGAGTAACTAGGAAGAAAAAGATAGTTTAGGGAGCAAAACTGTTACCAGAAGAAGGGTCTTGAGTGTGAGATGTCCAGGTTCTTGGCATTCTAAACAAAGAATTGGGCAAAACACGCAAAGTAACAAAGGAATGAAACACAGGAACCAAGCAGCAAAAACGGGAATTTATTAAAGCGAGAAATACTCCACAGAATGAGAGTCAGCCCGAGCAAGCAGCTCTAGGGCCCAGTTAGAAAGTTTTCCGGGTTTGAAGTACTTCTTTTGAGGTCCCTTATCTGGATGAAGGATTTGGTCTATGGCTAATTAAAGGCTGAGGTGAATTGGCACCCTATGCAGATGAAGGGATGGTGTCTGCTTGGCCTGTGGTCAATCCAGGGCACTTTCCCTTTCCATCTGAGAGGTGGTGAAGGGGAGAGTTGCAGGGAGAGGAAACTTTGATACTTGTTACCCAGACGTGGGGAGTGGGGGGTTTTTCCTTTTGGTTCAGCTTTTGGAAGTTTGCATTAATAGGCCTTAAGGTACCTGCCCCCAAACTCAGGTGTTTTCTCTTTTTATCCAGCTTTGGGAAGTCAGCATAAATTGGCCTTAGATTCCCTGCCCCAGACCTTAGTGTTTTTCCTCAGTTCAGCTTTAGGAAGTCAGAACAAATTGGCCTTAGATTCCCTGCTTCCAGACCCTGTTTTCCTGCCTCAAAACAAATTTTGAAAAATCTCGTATTTCCTCAGGGAGAGAAGAGAATGCATCTATGAAACAAGAATGGGAAGCTCTGAAAAGAGAACATTCAGAGAAATAAACAGGAATGGCTGCATAATGAATATACAAGACCTGGTGCTCAAAAGTTAAGAATTTCAAGGTGGCAGTAGCATCGCTTACACCAGGCATGGGGTCCTTTTGAGCACAGGGACCTGTGTGACTTCTCAGGTTACACAGCCACGACACTGGTTCTGGGAGGGAGAAAGCTCTTAGAAATAAAATAGCTGATAGCATAAATAATAAAACGGAATACATGATTTGGAAGATAAGGTATGGAAATTACCAGGAAGTTGAACAAAAAGAGGGGGAACATCCTAGAAAAGCAGAAGATAGCTCAAGAGATTCAGTGTAAATGTAGTTGAATTTACAGGCAAAGGATAGAAGAAAATAATCCTAGAAATAATTCAAGGCAAATTCCCAGAACTGAAGAACACAAATTTATAGATTCAAAGGGTCAAGGCAAGTTACATAATCATGAAATTTTGAATTACCAGGGATAATTTCCCAAAAGCTTTCAAAGAGAGAAAAACAAAACCAGGCAAAAATCCAGTCATGTACAAAGGTTTAGAAATCAGAGCAGCAGCAAAACCATAATGTTAACTTAGCCAGAAATTGTGATATAACCATTTTGAGAGGCTTGGGGGAGAAAAGGCAGTGTATTAGTCCACTTTCGCTCTGCTGATAAAGACATAATCAAGACTGGGTAATTTATAAAGAAAAACTGGTTTAATGTACTCACAGTTCCACGTGGCTGAGAAGGCCTCACAATCATGGAGGAAAGGGAAAGGCACATCTTACATGGTGGCAGGTAAGCGAGAATGAAGCCAAGTGAAAAGGGAAACCTTTTAAAAAACCATCAGATCTCGTGAGACATATTCACTACCACAAGGACAGTATAGGGGAAACCACCCCCATGATTCAATTCTCTCCCACCAGGTCCCTCCCACAGGGAATTATGGGAGCTACAGTTCAAGATGAAATTTAGGTGGGGACACAGCCAAACCATATCGGGGGTTAAAAAAACGAAACAAAACTAAGTCCTCATCTACCATAGTGGGAAGTCAGTAGGTGGTCTATCTTAACGAAAATTCAGGAAACAGCAAGAGAAGCATGTGATTTAGAAATGTAAAGGTAAAACAAACAATTCTAAAAAGATAATCTATTTCACCTGAAAGTGTCAAAGGCCTCCTGAGTGTAGGAATTGTGCATTAGGGAAAGGAACTGATGTTTTTCAATATAAACCTTGCAGAACTAACACCTTTGTAACTACATGTGTTAATAATTTAACAACTAAAATTGAATTAAAAGTAGATAAGGATTTGCCCTAGGTATTGCGTGGGACTCCAACAGATGTGACACTAATGACTCTTCTCTCTTCAGATTCCCGATACATTCTTCTGCCTGTCGTGTTACATCACCTCCACATTCACTTGCAAGAACAGAAGGACCTGATCATGTGTGCACGTATCCTTAGCAACGTATTTTGTCTCATCAAGAAAAATAGCTCGGTAAGTAAATACAGGTCATAGTATATAGTTCCCATCAAATGACTTCTGGAAATAACTTGTAATAGTCTACAGAAACCGCACTAAAGAGGAAGCCTCTTAGACTCACTTTTATTTCCAGCTGGGCTGGACTTTTTGCTCCTCTTTGGAAGGAATTTTTTTAACCTTGTGGGATTCTGTAACCCCAAATAACCTGGGTTCCCCAAACTTGTATTTCAAGGAAGAACTGCATACTGAGTGAGAAAAATTAGAAAGCTCAAAGCCTCCCACACGTGTCTTTAATCTTGATATGATGACTGCTCTGTGGCAAGAATAAATTACTTCTTGCAACGTGAAGTCGTTTTTGATCCATTCTGTGAAAGGCCACTTCATGATACTCAGAACTTGGCTATGGTCCTTGGGCTGAGTCCTCTGGAAATTGCAGAAGCAAAGGACAGCTCCAGGAGATTAGGGGTATCTTACAATATAACCATTACTTGGCCCCAACAGTGATCTCCAAATTGTTATGGATTTGGGGATTCCTATCAATGTGCTTGACTCTTGATGCAATGCAATTGCGTTAGAGAATGCACTGCAAAATGAGAAGAATCACATGCTTGCCTATAAATGGGACAACTCAGAGTATTTGTGTTCATGGCTCAGGGGTCTGGTGTGAAATCCACATATGGAGAATATCCTGTTCCACTTCTGCCAATATGCAACTGTTAAGTAACCATTTTGCTCATCGGTAACAGGTTTTATGGAGCAGAGTTTGGCAATGAGTGCCAAGAATCCTGTTTCTCTGCTTCCCTATTACCTTTAGGTTGCAGTTTCCCCAATTTGTCAGTTACGATCAGCTTCCGAAGATCAGCGAGCTGGGATGGGAACTCAATGGAGTTGTTGGAGATAGAGCCCCAGTAGCATGGGAACAGAGTTGGCATTTGAGAGAAAAAAGCTAGAAATTCTGCCTCTGGAAGTGTAATAAGAGGAACCTGCATGGAACAAAGCAGTTGACTTTTGCCCACCCCCATGATCCAGGCCCCAAAGGTGATCTGGAACTGGACAGAACCGTGGTGACAGAAGGCATGAGTTCAGTTTTAAACCCCACTCTATAAAATTCTACAAAGAATAACTATGCTATGCCTAGTTAGAATCTTTTTCCAAATTATAATTGCTGAGAGTAAAATGTTAAGTTAGATAGTTCACTGCACAAAACCAAAAACTGCAGAAGAGAAATAAAAAGAAATCACCTCCACAACTTCTGCTCTCTGTAGACATTCAGAGCAGAAACCAAGTCATTGGAGGAAAAATCTTGGTAGTTTTCTTGCAAGAGTAAGAAAATTTATCGTGAGATCCTAGCCAAAAAACTCTTTCAAACTCGTAGTTTCTGAAAGTATTTTCTACAAATAGTGATCTCCTTGGTTAGGAGCATTTGTACATAGAGTTTTGTTTTGTGCAGGTGGAATAAGAAACCAATTCCACATACAGTCAGTGCAGAGCAATTTGGGTTTCTCTTTCAAGTCCTGAGGCATGGATACTATTAGCTTTGCATCAGAGAAGCAGTTTCCACATGGCCACATGACCTTAGATCTACTCTGTAGCTACAGGTATTTGGGCCAAAACACCATTTCCTAATATTTACTTACAAAGATTTTTACACATCATTTTTTATAGGAATAGCCATTTGTACTTAAAATAGAGTTTTGGAAAATGACTGATGTAACTCCAATGATGAGAAAAGTAAATATAAGCACAGTCTGGAACCGATAAATTATAGACCAAGAACCAGGATGGACTTGCAGTGAAGATTCAGGCTTAGAGAGGCAAACTGACTTGCCTGAGATCACACACCCTTTTGGGAGCCTAGCTGGTGTTCTGAGTTAGACTGGTGTGTCTGGTGTACGTTCATGATATCACCCACCTTTTTACTTGTACCTCAGGTATCCATGGCACCACTGAGTTGTGTACTCTTGGGTAAGCCATTATCTTCTCTGTGCCTTTGTTTACTGTAAAAGGAGATCATTCACTTAGGTGAAATCCAGGTCTCTCAAGTTCTCTGACTCTTTGATTTCCCCTTTTCTGTTAGATTGAAGTGCATGTTAAACCCCAATTTCCTGAACACATTATTTTTTTTCTCTCTTAAGGAAAAATCTGTGCTGGAGGAAATAGATGTGATAGTGGCCAGCTTGCTGGATATTCTGCTGAGGACCATATTGGAGATCACCAGCCGACCTCAGCCGTCCAGCTCAGCAATGCGGTTCCAGTTCCAGGATGTCACTGTAAGATCATAGAGCAGATGGCACGTGGAACAGGGCCTGGTTATGCTTGTTAAAGCTTCAGTCACGTTGCAGGTGGCTTGATGTTTAGTCTGGAAAATCTGACCTTAGGAGAGTAACCCATGAGCATTTCAAAATCATATGAGGTTACCTTAATTTTACAAGGAAACCAAGATATAAAGCATGTTTGTTAAAGGAACTTGGAATAAGCAGTTTTTAATGGCAGAAAGCCAGCTTTGATATTAGTCATACAGTGTCCGGTTTAAATTAATCCCAGATTTTATATCCCAAGTCAACTTGATAACTTTTTATTTTCTTATCATCCATCAAATTGCTTGAGGAAATGAGAAGAGTGAAACAGAGTAATAGGAGTCAGGGGCCCTGAGTTTTCATTCCGGATTTTTCAATCTGACTAGTCATGATCATAACTTTTCTCGGCCTCAGTTTCCTTAGCTAGGAAATGAGAAGGTTGAAATTGGCAATTTTATTTATTTATTTTTTTTGAGGGATGGAGTCTTGCTGTGTCGCCCAGGCTAGAGTGCAGTGGCGCAATCTTGGCTCGCTACAACCTCCACCTCCCGGGTTCAAGCGATTCTCCCTGCCTCAGCCTCCTGAGTAGCTGGGATTACAGGTGCCCGCCACCATGCCCAGATAATTTTTGTATTTTTAGTAGAGACAATGTTTCACCATGTTGGTCAGGCTGGTCTCGAGCTCCTGACCTCAGATGATCCACCCACCTCGGCCTCCTGAAGTGTTGGGATTACAGGCGTGAACCACCATGCCTAGTCTGCAATTGGCAAATTTCAAGGTGCTTTGAAGTGCCACTATTTTGAGTCTAATATTATATCTGTATTTTATATTCATGTAAAACATTAAGAAAAAATATTAAGAAATAATATATCTAGCAGTTAAAAATGTGTATCTATTTATGTATATACAGGAATACAAAATGGTATAGCTACCATGGAAAATAGTGGCTCTACTATATATACTATAATATACAAGTTATGAATGGTGCACTTTCTCAATACTCTCATCAGCATTTGGGGTTGTCTCTTTTGGAGTGGAGAGCATTCTGATAGCTATGTAGTGGTATCTTATTGTGGTTTTAATTTTCACGTCCCTAATGGCTAATGATGCTGAGCATCTTTTCACATACTTATTTGCCATCTAAATATCCTCTTCAGTAAAATGTCTTTTCATGTCTTTTTGTCATTTTTTTAATTGGATTGTTTTTCCACTGTTGAGTTTTTATTTCTTTTTATAATATGTGGTTTGCAGGTATCTTCTCCTACCCTGTAACTTGTTTTTTCATCCTCTTAACAAGCTCTGCAGAGCAAAAATTTTTAATTTCGTATAAGTCCAGTTTATTAATTTCTTTTTATGGTTCAAGCTTTGACTCTTTTTGCCTAGCTCTGTGTCTTAAATGTTATCGCCTAGTTTCTTTCCTAAAAGTAGTGTAGTTTTATATTTTACATGTAAGTCCTTAACCATTTTGTATGTGTCAGATAATTCTAACAGTCTGACATTGCAATGTGGACATCTATTATCTTTTTCATTCAATTTGAGATTTTCTTAGATCTTAATAGGATGTGTTATTTTCTCTTATGACCAAGACATTTCTATATTATAAGGTTTGGGATCTTACATAAACCTTCTGTTTTAGCTGGCTTTATGTGACACCACTGATCAGGGGAACAGTGAGTGCCCACATGTTATGGTGAGACAGAGATAGAAATCCAGCTTTGCCTCTTGGCTTCCGTTGACACCTGAGGCAAGAGGGCTTCTTGTTACTGCTGGTTGAGGTGGAAGTTCTGGCTCTGCATGTGGTCTCTACTGACAAAGTCGTGGGAGTGGCTTTGTTACTGCTGGGCCATAGTAGCCATCCTGACTCTCTACTAGGCCTCTGTGACACCACCTCAGTAGGGAGGGAAAAAATGTGACTTGTTACTGCCAGTTGTGGGTGGAAGTCCAGGTTGCTCCCATTGTTTTCATGACCCATAGGTATGAAAGTACCTGCTCCCTTTTTGACCTTCTCTGGCTCCACTCTAGGAGAGATGTTGGGGCACCTCACTACAGCCTCATGAGGATGGAAGTCTAGGCTCCTCACTCAGCCTTTGCGGTGAACGGGTGACTGAGGCCAAAGTTTTCCGTGGTGTTCAGCTAGAATAGAGCAGTTGTGGCTAAAAGTATTGCCCTGCGGGGCTGCTCTTTCCTAGTCCTTTGGCTGGAGAAATAAGGTTTTATTGGGACTTTTTCTTTTGTCTGCCAACTGTTGGTCTTTCACAGTTGCTGGCCTCTTCAGCCGCGTGTTTGAAATATATGAGGCAAAAAAGAAAACCCAAAAATCTACACCATGCCCTTCCTCAGGTCCCAAGGTTCTTGGCCAGTCTGCCCTCTCTCCCCTCCTGTCAGAGTCTTTTTCTGTTTGTTTTATATTTTATATTCAGGTTTTTAGTTGTACTTAGCAGGAGGAATAGGGGAGAAGTGTCTCTATACTTTCAACCTGGAAGAGGAAGGATGTCTCTTTCATTATGGTTTTGATGGTAACATTTTAATTGTTTCCTGACAATATAACTCTTACATAGTTCAAAAGTTATAATGGCACAGCAAACAAAATCATAGCAAATGCTGGACATGGTTAAAGATTGCCTGAGATCAAAAGCTAAAACATTTTTTAAACTGCTTTCTATTGACGTGCAGAGTGTACCAGGTTGTTGTGCATCAAATCTCTATGACATACATGTGGTCTTCAGGTCATACGGTGTAATAACCAATGCTAATTAGGAGACTTCAGGAAGTCAGTGAATCAGGTCTGTGGGTGGAGGTGGGGTAGGGCAGGCAGAGTGATTGTCCCATGTACTAAATTATAAGAAAATCACATGAGGAGAATCCTTCCTGCATGGCTCTGTGGTACCCCTTGCTGTGTGAGAAACCAAACTCTCAAGGTATGTGGGGTGAAATTTTCCATGAAACACACACATAAATTATTTGACATCTTTGCTTTTATGCTTTAAGACTTTTTTTTTTTTTTAAAGAATACTCAGACAGACCTAGCTTGATTTCTTCTCTGCCATTGCACTGACTCTGATGTTGGTCAAGTTATTAATGTCTCTAAGCCTCTGTTTCTTTGTCTTTAAAACAGAGAAAATAGGCCGAGTGTGGTGTCTCACGCCTATAATCCCAGCACTTTGGGAGGCCAAGGCGGGCGTATTGCTTGAGACAGGGGTTCGAGAACAGCCTGGCCAACTTGTTGAAACCCCTACTAAAAATATAAAAAAATTAGCCAGGCATGTTGGTAGGTACCTGTAATTCCAGCTACTTGGGAGACTGAGGCACAAAAACGGCTTGAACCCAGGAGGTGGAGGTTGTAGTGAGCCAAGATCACACCACTGCACTCCAGCCTGGGTGACAGAGCGAGACTGTGTCTCATAAATAAATAAGTAAATCAGAGAAAATAGTTGTACTTATCTCAAAGTTAGTGTGAGGATTCCTCAGATCTGTAAAGGTGTTTAAACAGTATCTGGTCTGCTAACTCGATCAATGCTGTCCATTAGTCATTATGGTAGCAGCAGCAGTCACAGTCATACCATGATTGTTGCAGACGTGCTTGATGTATTGTTGTTGTTATAATAATTCTATGGCAAGAAATATGCCTTGGTCTTTCACAAAATCCATTCTCTGGAGACTGAAGATCTGTTGAATTTCTTTATCATTTTCTCACAGAGAACAGGCTTTCTGAATAGGGAGTCTTTACATGACAGTTCTACATTGAGCACCTTTTCATTCTGTGCAGACACATATGGAAAAGTGCCCATGACAGGTAGACACACTGTAAGTAAACACAGATCCCACAGTGTGCCATGATGAATTCTTCCAGTGTTCTGTAAGCACCGTGATTGTTACCCTGCCTCCCAGCCACACCAGCGTGAGCACTGGCTTCTGCTGTATCATAGTTCCAGATAACAGAGGCCTTATTTTTACAATTTAAAAGGATTGTACTTTTTGTTTTCCCACCAACTGTTTTTTGAACTTTAAAATGCTTTCTCTAGCGAGAAAAAAAAAAAAAAAAGCACCATTGTGATCAATTCCTTTCAACAGTCTAATTATAGGTAGAAGCAGATTTTATAAAGCAGTACAAATGACCACTTGCCTTGCATTCTCAACTGATGGAGCTCCAGAGTTCCTTACAATTATAAATGCTTACTTGTTCATAACTCTGTTAAGTACCATTTATGGAGCAAGTGATTCTTCTGGGCATAGGCCAGGTCTAAGACAGCTACTCTGATGTGTTCATCTAAAAATTTCATGTGTTGTTGGTTTGTGATTGTGGTATGGAAATGGGTCTGGGTTAATTCTATAAGAAATATGTGGAAAAAATAATGTATGTGTATAATAGCTTTCATGAAGACAGTTGTAGCCATCCAATACCCGTGCTATACAAAATCATTTATAGAAATTCTCATTATACTCAATCTATACATAAAATGGCCACTGAGGACTACAGAGTTTTCAAGGTGATTTATATATAAGAAAGTATCACACTGCAGCTAAGTACATCTTGGCCACTGATGGCTTTTTATTTCTTTTTAACAAATTATGGATCTAGGATTTTCATATCGATACATTCTTAAAATATCTTAAAAACAAAGAAAATTGCATTATGGATAAAATATACATTAGTAATTGGACGTCACCACTAAAAAACTTAGTCATGTAACCAAATACCGCCTGTCCCCCAAAAACCTATGGAAATAAAAAAATTAAAAAATTAATTAAAATTTAAATTTAAAAAATAGAGCAAAAAAATTACATTATGGATAAAATATACATTAGTAATTGGACATGTAGGCCTCCTAACAGAGTTGAATGTGGTTGGAGTTCCTAAACAGCATAAGTGAATAAATGACATTGTAGAGTAGATGTTGGGATTGACAATAATCATCCTAAGTGCCTCAGGGATTATATGTCATGATTATAAGTTATTGCAATGGGCCTAAGTCAGATATGACAAATAAAATCATAAATCTGGATTCAAACAGGTTGTTCCCCTATGTATACTGACTGTAAAGACTTAAGATGAAAGTCTATTCATTATTGCTTACTATTTCTTATTACTAAATTTACAACAAATAATGTGTCATTTTTCCCACTTTAGCATATTTCACTATTCACAGGATTGTGTGTTGAAGTAAATGTCTTAGGAAAATTAATCTAGTAGCTGTTTTGGAGACAATGTGAATATGATATGGAAAACCTAAGAGATGGAAAAGAGATGAATGGGTTTCTGCTAACTAGATTTGCATTTTTAAGTCAAGGCGTATTAAGAGAAAGGTAAAAAAGTATGAACCTTAGTTATCAACTGATGGATTCCAGTATACTTACTAATATTTTAATTATAACCAAAAAAATCAGGTGTATTTTCTCTATACAATCAAATAGTCTGAGCAGAAATAGATGAGTCACTGAGTTCCGACTTCTAGAACCAGAGATGCCTGAGTTCACATCCCAGTCTCACAATTCTCAAGCTGTGGAACCTGGGGTAAATTTCTGAACCTTAAGAGATAATTATCTTTTCTTTAAAGTGAAGTTGATTGTGTCTCCCCAACAAAGCCCAAATAAGGAATGAACTCAATAGTATAGTCAAAGTATGGTAACTTACACATAGTGCCATTCCATAAATCATAGTGTTGTCACATGTCTTTTTTATTTTATTGAGGTATAATTGACATAAAACAAATGACACCTGTTTGAAATACACAATTTTAGTTTTGACGTATGTATATTCCTATGAACCATCACCACAATCAAGATAGCAAATATGTTCATCACTTTCAAAAGCTTCCTTGTGCCCCTCTCGATTGCCTCTCTTTTGCTTCTCCATGCTACCTCATCCCCAAGCAACTACTGACCTGCTTTTTATAGTAACTTATCTGTTACCGTACATAACTTTGCATTTTTTAGAATTTGATATGAATGGAATCATGTAGTACATAGTTATTATTATTAATCATATAATACATAGTTTTTTGCGGGGGGCGTTGGGTCAGGGAATTCTGTCTTCACACACAATATATTTGAGTTTCATCCTTATTCTTTTGTATATCAATAGTTTATTCCTTCTTATTGCTGACTAGTATTCCATTGTATGGCTATACTGCAATTTGTTCATTCATTCACCTCTTGGTAGACATTTGAGTTGTTCCTAGGGTTGGCTGTTGTGTTCCATTTACCTGTTTTTCTGTTTTGACACCAATAACCTACTCTCTTGATTCTCATGTTTTATAATAAATCTTAAAGTCAGGAAGTGTAAGTCTTCCAACTTTACTTTTCTTTTTCAAAGTTGTTTTGACTATTTTAGATCCTTTTCACTTCCTTATGGATTTGAAAGTCAGATCAGCGTTTCAATTTCTAACCCCCAGAGCTATGCTAGGATAATTAGTGGGATTGCATTGAATCTATATATCGATTTGGGGATAATTGACTTTTTTTTTTCTGAGATGGAGTTTCACTCGTGTCACCCAGGCTGGAATGCAGTGGTGCAATCTCGGCTCACTGCAACCTCCACCTCCTGGGTTCAAGCAATTCTCCTGCCTCAGCCTCCCGAGTAGCTAGGATTACAGGCATGCACCACTATGCCCAGCTAATTTTGTATTTTTAGTAGAGCTTGGGTTTCACCATGTTGGCCAGGTTGGTCTCAAACTCCTGACCTCAGGTGATTCACCCGCCTCAGCCTCCCAAAGGATTACAGGCGTGAGCCATCACGCCTAGCCAGAATTGACATCTTAACGATATTGCATTTCCCAATCCTAATATTAACATGTAATCTCTTCATTTTTTTAAAGTCTTAACTCCACCCCTCAGCGTTTTGCAACCTTCAGTATGCAGATTTTACACATTTTTTGTCGTATATATCAGTAATTATTTCATATTTTAATGATATTATTTTAAATTTCAATTTCAGATTGTTCATTTTTAGTGTGTAGAAGTAAAATTGATTCTTGTCCATTGATCTTATATTCTGGAATGTAAACTCATTTAGTTCTAGTAGCTCTTTATCAATTTCATAGCTTTTTCTATATATATAGCTGTGCTTTCTGTGAAGAGAGACAGCTTTTTAAACATTCCTTTCAAAGCTGTATTCCTGACTGTCTTTTCTTGCCTTATTGCACTGACTAAAACCTTCAGTACAATGTTGAATAGGGGTGGTGAATAAGCTTTTGGAGGTTTGAAAAGTCTTTATTTTGTCTTTGCTTTTGGAAGATATTTTTATATTTTATATTTTCTTAGTTAATAGTTTTTGGGTTTTTTTTTTTTTCCTTTTAGTTCTCTGAAGCTGTTGCTCCATTGTCTTTCAGTTTGTATTCTTTCCAAGAGAAATCTTTTCTCATCTTTGTCTTTGTTCTTCTCTATGTCGTGTGCCCTTTTTTTTCTGAATAGTGTTTTAAGATTTTCTCTACCACTGGCTATAAGGAATTTGATTATGATGTGCCTTGGTGTAATTTTCTTCTTGTTTCTTGTGCTTGGGGTTTGTAGAGATTCTTTGATATATAGGTTTATAATTTTCAAAGAGTTTGAAAATTTCTCATTTCTTCAATTATTTTTTCTGTCTCTTCCTTCTCTTTGAGATTACAGTTACATAGATACTCTACTACTTGAAGTTGTCCCACAGTTCGCTGATGCTTTTTTCTGTTTTTCTATCTATTTCAGTTTTTTCTGTCTATGCTTTGTTTTGGAGAATTTCTACTGCCCTCCCTTTCAAGTTCAATAATTTTTTCTTCTGCGGTGTCTAATCTGCCACTCGATTCATTCAGTGAATATTCATCTCACAAATTGTAGCCTTCATCTCTAGAAGTTTAATTTGGGCTCTTTTTATGTCTGCCATGTCTCTAAATTAATATATTCAGCCTTTCCTCTAGCGTCCTGAATAATTAGAATACAGTAATATAACTATGTTAATGTTCTTATCTGGTAATTCTATTATCTGTGTCATTTCTGGATCTGTTTCTATTGATATATTACTTTTTCTCCTCATTTACATCATTTTTTCCTTCTTCTTGACCCGCCTGGCAATTTTTCATTGCATGCCAGACATTGTGAATTTTACATTGTCGAGAGGTGGATTTTTTTAATTTCTAAAAAATATATTTGAGCTTTGGTATAGAATGAGGTTAAATTTATTGGAAACTGTTTGATCATTTTAGGTCTTGCTTTTGAAATTTGTGAGGTAGGACCAGAACAGCATTACTCTAGGAGTAATTTTTCCCAGTACTAAGGAAACACTCTTTTTGGTACTCTAACTGATGCCTTATTAATTGTGAGCTTTTTCCAGTCTGGCTGGTTTAAAAAAAAAAAAAAAAAGGCACTGTTATTCCCAGTCCTGTGTGTGAGCACCAGGCACTGTTCTCTCAATCCTTCCAGATCATTCTTTTCCTAGTGTTGGATTGGGTTACTTCCTTACACACATACACAAAAAGTAATGTTGCCTTTAAACTTTTTATTTCTTTTGTTAAATATCAAGGATTTCCATGTTCATTAACAAAGTGTATGTTGAGCTTGAAGGGTGTTTTTTCCACACTGGTTAGTTTCTTGAATATTTACCCTAAAAAATGTAACAGGCAATTATTTGTCATACCCGTGTGTTGCAAATGATTATCTGCAAACAAAGATCTAGCCTGAGTACCTGGTTACCCTGACATGGTCTTTAAGTATTATACCTTCCTTGGTTCTCCCGTGGCAGTGGGCGAGGATACATTGAACTTTCCTGACCCAGCTGCCTCTGTTGAAAATTTCCACTTCTCAGGGGTTTTAGTCTCTGCTTATAAAGTCTGTAGTCATTTCCATGTAAAATCTAAGAAACCAGTTCCCAATTAAATTGCACTTCTGTAAATATACAGTTAGTTACCAGTGATTGCCTCTCCTATTGTATTTGTTTTGTTTTAAATGTTATTACTCTGTTTAAAAGTAGATAAATTCTTTGCTGAGCAAAAAAGGTTGCATTGGAAATGCAAGCATTTTAAATTAGAAGTTCATTCAAAAATGCAAGTGATAGCAATTTTATGTAGGTCTTCAAATCTATGGATGCTATGTTTACTTTTTTATTGTTAATTTTTAAGAATTAGAATTTGTGGTTATAAATCACATAGAGCCCAAGCACAAAAAGAATGGCCAATTAAAAAAATTATTTTCAATCCTCCAAGACATCTGAATAACACTATTTTTTAAAAGGAGATTGAAATGAACATTATGCAAAGTATGGCTTTCATTATACCCTGTGAGTCAGCAGATCAACTCTCTGATGAGTTGGAGGAGGTCATATGAATTCCAAAATGGAGCATGAAGCTACAGGAAGGGCTTTGGAGGCAGAAAGATTGGGCATAACTCCAGCTCTGCTACTTTCTAGCTGAGTGACTTGGGGCAAGTCATTAAGCACATCAGAAACTACATTTTACCTTCTTCAAAAAGGTATTATACCCCCTACCTCATAGTGTTGATATGAAACTTAAATGATATAATTAGTGCAGACATTTTAAATGCTCAGTAAATGATCATCACCCTCAGTGCCTTACCTTCTTTAAATGTGTGAAGTTAGTTCCCAAGTGAAAAGCTTCCACCCAAGTTAAAAAAAAAAAAAAAAATCATCTCTAAAATTATAAATTTGTGAATACCAGGTAAATAAATGGTAATCATCATAGGGAGAAGTTTTGGCTGTGACATTTTGGGTAATTTAGATTAGGAAGACTTCACAGGGTAAGTTTGGATCATAGTGATTTCATTTTAACGTATTCTCTTTGAGGACAGTTCAGTGTAAGTTACTGATGTTCTTTTATGTCCTTACTAAAAGAAAAAAAATGCTTTTTTTTTTTTTTTTTAAACTTAGGGGGAGTTTGTTGCTTGTCTCCTGTCCCTATTACGACAAATGACTGATAGACATTATCAACAGCTTCTTGATAGTTTCAATACTAAGGAAGAACTAAGGGTAAGTGACTTTTTAAAATTATTTTCTTTAACATATCTTTTTAGTTTCTCTTGTTTTTATTCATCACTGTTCAGATAAATCCTAGACAATTGCTTTACCTGTTTCCATTAAGTTCTAAGCAGTTTTTTTTCTCAGTCTCATCCACAGATCTGTTCATCTATATTTGCTTTTAAAGATTTCTGTTACTCAGGCAAAGCTATTAACTCTCATTTCAGAGAAGGATATAGGATGTGAAGTATCTGTCATCAAAGTTCAATAAACTAGAAGCAGAATAACGAACTGAAGAGATAAAAACAAATAGACTAACTCCACGAACCTAGAAATATTGCCTTAATAGGAGATAAAAGGAGAATATGTAAATAGGTTCGCTCATTTCATCTCACTAAAACCATAATGAGAAGTTCTGACTACAACTTTTTGACTAGGGATACAGAGTTGTATTTGATATTCTGTATCAACTATAGTCTAATCAATATGCTGTGCTACCCTGACAAGCTGACATTAAATAGGAAATATGGATGCCAGGTTTATAAAAATCCAGTATTTACTGAGATTTGCGGAAATGTAATGCACTGGTTTCACGAAATGCTTGATTATTCTTAGAGGAATGATATGATCCGTCATCTTCCTTATTTACTTTTATTTCTCTTCCATCTCTTCAGTTTTCCAGACAACTTTAATATGGAAACCATCATATTGGAAGTGTTGCTTTTAAGTTGGGTGGTGGAGAATTATAGGACCAAAAGTACAGTTCTGCTATGACATTTGCTTGATTGGAAGCCTTCCCAGTGCCTTAGGGGAAGAAATTATTGATTTTTTAATATAGATAGTGCATAGGGGTCGCTTGTCTTTGACTTTAACTGGAAAATATTGTATGATCTCAGAAAAATCTTCTGGTTGTTACCTTAGAGAAGTTGACAAGCTGAGTCATATAACACGAAGAATCATTTGTGGCAGATGTAATCCCTCAGCAGTCAGTCATTTGGCATATGGCATCATGTTTTTCATTCTTATATTCAATCTTTTTTCTTTTTTTTTTTTCTTTTTTTTTTTTTTTTTTTTTTGAGATGGGTTTTACTGTTACTCAGGCTGGAGTGCAGTGGTACAATCATGGCTCACCCCTGGGCTCAGACAATCCTCCTGCTTCCGCTTCCCAAGTAGCTGCGACTACAGGCACATGCCACCACACTTAGCTAATTTTTTAATTTTTTTGTAGAGGTGGAGTCTCACTATGTTGCCCAGGCTGGTCTCAAACTCCTGGCCTAAAGAAATCCTCCCATCTCAGCCTCCCAAAGTACTCGGATTACAGGCATGAGCCACCATGCCTGGCCTTACATTCAATTTTGAGTTTAGAATTAAAAATGAATAAAAGGCCTTAGGACTTAACCACTCTGAGTACAGAAATCTGTAACATCAAAAGGAAGATGACTGTGCATTTATGCATTTATTAACTTTCATTAGAAATTGTATTCTTAACAGTTAAAGAATCATTAGGTTTTACTTAAGAATTCTGTGACTTCATATTTGAAAATTTCCCGTAGGAAAAGCCTACATATTTTTATGGGGCCTGGGAATTAAAAAACAGCAGAGAAGCATAAACTGAAAGACGTGATTAATTATCCAGATGTTGAGTTTTATGCTTTGGTATTCATATTAGCAGTAATAAAACAAATGGAAATAATGAATAAAATGTTTTATGTAGACTTTTCTCATTTCAGGCAGCCAATGCACCTCTTCAAAGGACAATTATATTACCCTCTTCAAAATTATTGAGGCTGGCAGGGCACCGTGGTTCAGGCCTGTAATCCCAGCACTTTGGGAGGCCAAGGCGGGTAGATCGCCTGAGATCAAGACCAGCTTGACCAACATAGCAAAATCCCATCTCCACTAAAAATACAAAAATTAGCTGGACATGGTGGCGTGTGCCTGTAGTCCCAGCTGTTTGGGAGGCTGAGGCAGGAGAATAGCTTGAACCCAGGAGGTGGAGGTGGCAGTGAGCCGAGATCACACCAGTGCACTCCAGCCTGGGAAACAGAGTGAGACTCTGTCTCAAAAAATAAATAAATAATAAATAGCGAGGCCTTCTGACCAGGAGAATTATTTAATGATATTAATTAATCTGCCATTCAGGAAGTGGATATTGAGCAACTCAAGCATGGCGAGCACTGTGCACCATGTACTAGGGACATAACCAGGCACAAGATGTCCTGTCCCTGTTGGGGAGTAATCAGACCAATAATAGGCATTAGCACCCTGAGTGGTGAATGTGCAGGGTAAGCACGCGGTGCTATAGAGCATGTGGGAGTTGCTGCCAACCCAGACTCGAGGTATCAGGAAACTTCCCAAGGGAGGTCTCAGCTGAGAACTGAGGTTAGTAGGAGTGTGCTAGATGTATATTTGGCTGGAACGTTCAAACGTCTCTACTAAAATATTACCTGAATGCCCCGACTGACACAGCACACTCTCTACCCCACCTCTATAACACTTATTTGAATCTGGAATATTTTTGTTTATTTGTTTATGTGTATTTCCCACTGGGCCATGAGCTCCTTGATGTCTGAAGCTTTGTCTGGCTCACTGCTGTATCCTCAGATTCCAGACCATGCCCAGCACACATAGCAGGCATTCAAGAAATAGTTGTTGATTGTTTGATAGAATATAGAGTTTAAGGCTGTATGAATGAGTATAGACTTTGTTTTGAGGACATTTTGAAGCTTTTGAGGGTTTTAAGAAGGGAGAGACAAGATCACATTTGAGGGAAGAAAGACCTGTCTGGTTGCACTTTTGAAAATGCATTTGGCCAGACATGGTACCTCATGCTTATAATCCCAGCACTTTGGGAGGCCAAAGCAGGAGGATCACCTGAGCCCAGGAGTTTGAGACCAGCCTAGGCAATATGGCAAGACCCTGTCACTCTAAAAAGTTTTTAAAAACTAGCTGGGTGTGGTGGCACACGCCTGTAGTCCCAGCTACTCAAGAGGGTGAGATGGGAGTATCGCTTCAGCCAGGGAGGTGGAGGCTGCAGTGAGCTGTGATCGCACCACTACTCTCCAACCTGGGCAATAGAAGAAGACCCTGTCTCAAAAAAAAAAAAAAAAGAAAAGAAAAGAAAAAAGAAAGAAAGGGGATTCACTGAGGTCAAGATGAGAGGCAGAACTCTGTAAAAGATTTGAGGTAGTAACCTAAGCTAGAAATGACTGTGGCTTGAAATAGAGGTGATTGTGGAGATAGATTCTAGGGACATTTAGGAAGTTGAATTGGCAGGACTCGATGACTGATACTATTAAAAAGGTGAAGGAGAGGGAGGAGTTGTAAATGACTCCTAGGCCTTTTGACAGTTGGCTGGATGTTGGTGTGGTGCCATTCACTGCATGAGGATCCCAGGAGGAGTTAGGTGTACAGGTTTGGGAGCGAAGGTAAATTCCATTTCAGCCTGAGTTTGGCCACCCGAGGGACATTTAGATGGAGTTGTTTAGTAAGTTGTGTCTGAAGTTCAAGAGAGAGAGAGATGGGTTGTGGGATGTAGATCTGGAAACTATCAGCCAACTGACATCATGGGAGTAAATGTGAACATCCAAGGACAATGTAGAGTTTGGCCAAAGGACCTACATAGAATCCTAAGCCTAAGGAGGGAGGCATGATAAACAGCACCTGCTCCTGCAAGGAGGTCAAGTACTGTCATGAAAGGTTCCCTAAATATTGTTGGTGAACCTGATGGGCAGTTTCACTGATGAGGGTGAAAGCCAACTTGTCATGGATTGAAGAATAGAAAAAAAAAAATAGAAAACGATACAGTGGATTGTATGCAGTGTTTCAAGAAGAAGAGGGATAAGTTTGGATGTGTAGACTTTGTTTTGATGAATACTTATGATGGAGGAGACTTAAGGATGTGTAAATATATTCATGATTAGAGCTGGTGGAGAGGGAGAAGCTGAAAATCTAAGAAAGAGGTACTAACTTTCAGGGCGAGGTCTCTGAGAAAGCAGCAGGAAGGGACAGAATTATCCTTGACTGGGAATAAGATTCTTACACTTTTCCAGTGTAAGAATGAAAGAAATAACTGGAGTGAATGCAGGCTAGAGGACATATATTTAACTTACTAAAGGCTGATTAGTCATCTTGGTTTTTTTTTGTTTTTTTTGTTTTGTTCTGTTTTGTTTTTGAGAATGAGTCTCGCTCTGTTTCCCAGGCTGGAGTGCAGTGGCGCAATCTCGACTCACTACAACCTCTGTCACCCAGGTTCAAGCAATTCCCCTGCCTCAGCTTCTCAAGTAGCTGGGACTACAGGCATGCATCACCATGCCTGGCTAATTTTTTGTTTTTTAGTAGAGATGAGGTTTCACCATGTTGGCCAGGATGGTCTCGATCTCCTGACCTTGTGATCTGCCTACCTTGGCCTCCCTAGTCATCTTGTTTTAATCTGCATTTTAAAAGTTCATATATCACCTTATAAAAGATATTAATAAATGTTTCCTGTGCTCAATTTTCTTTGAAATCAAATATTTCTAGTTATGTTCCTGAACCCTACATTGTAATATTTTCAAAGATAATAACACTTGTCCCTAGACCCTTATACAAAGTCCTTAGTACCAATTTTACTTCAGAAATCAGAATTTTTATGATTTCATAAAGATAATATGGTACATATATAGCACCTCCAATAAAATCTAGAGTGATACAAAATGTTCATTCCATATGTGATAAATAAAGACTATAAATCATTCTGGTCAGGTTTTGCTGCCAAATGGATTATAAGAGCAAAAAATTTTAGAGTAATTTTGGGTTTTGATATTGTAGTAAAGGAAGTGAAGACCTCTAAGCAGCAGGCATTTTATATGCAATTTAGTATGTATCAGGCACTGTTCTAAGCAGCTGATTAATATTAACTCAGTTTAATCCTCAAAAGGACCCCGTGAAGTAGGCCATTATTTTATTGCAGATACCAATTGTTGATTCAACAAACATTTATTGAGCATCTTGGTTAGACATTAGGGATATCAAGACTAATAAAAGCCTGTTATTAAGGCCATCTCAATCATTCTTATAAATAAGCATTATGTAAACTGGAGTGATATTGGCTAACAGTTACAGAACACCTCCTCACCCCCATCCCACAGCCATGAGCCAGATGTAGTGCTTACCCCACATTTCATCATCTCCCTGCCTCCCCCGCCGTGAGATTGACTGATGCTATTATTGTTAAGTAATTGGGAGAACTAGGAATTCTATTAACATCCTGAGCTCTTTGCTCAGGCAGCTAAACTCAGCTTTTCCCTAAACTTTAATAAACTTTCTTAAACCAAAATCTTTCCTATCGAATTATATAAAATTTCAATTGTCAGCTCTTTAAAGATAATAAGGCAGTTCTAGTCATAGAATGTAGATGTCTAAGAAAGGCCAGATTAATAGAAGGAGAGTTATTTGGGGTTTTGTATGTATATTTAGGTTAGAAAGTAAATAGCAGGTAAAGTACAGTTAATGGGGTGATATTTAATGGAAAATTATAAGTGATATTGAAATTAGACACCAAAAATTCCATATAACGCTACTGTTTTAAAAAGTAATAAAGTGTAGTTACCCTCCTCTCAACCAATGTATCCTAATCCCCAGAGGTAGCTGCTGTTAACACCTAAAGGTATAACCTTGTAGACTATTTTGTATACTATATATATACATATATATATACACACACACACACATTTTTTAATGGAATCATACTATTTATATTGACCTATACTTTTTTTTACATGATAATATCTCATTATATAGCCCACTACCTTATTCTGCTGAATCTTGTTATATGAATGCTACATAATTTAATCATTTCTGATTTTTACCATTAGAATGGGTCTTGCAGTAAACATCTTGATACACCTCTTTCTATGGACTTGTACCCATATTGCTGTCGAATAAATTCCTAGAATTATAATTGTTGGGTCATAGGATGTATACATTTTATATTTTAATTGATACTTGACCAATTATATATAGAGATTTTCAAATGAATATTCATGTTGTTTTTTATTCCTGATGTTGCTTTTTCCTTTCTTTTTAACAATTCAAAGAAAGGTAAGGTTTGTCTTAGCATTTTCCAGTGGTTCTGTAAATCAAAATGAATTTTAAAAGTATGTAGCTCTCAGGTATCTGCTAAGACTAATGGTCTTTCAACTCCATTCTTGCCTGAAGAGCCTGGATGCCTCCAGGGTTACTGCTGAAGTGGCTTCTGGCTTCCTGAGCAGTGTGCCACTTCTCCTCCTCGGTCCTCAGGTTCCTACTTGTGTGTGAGAGCATGAGTCACAGTGTCAGAACACAAGTATGTGGCAGCAAAGACCCGAGGGCTGGTACTCTGTATTGTTTTTTTCCTTCTCTAGAACATAATATTATTTTAAAATGAACAAAAGTCAACACCAGGTAGTGATTAAGATTTTTTTCCTCCTTCTGTCATCAGTAATGCTTTATTATACACCCACCTTGTACTGGAAGCTACAGTTTTGTCCATATCCTTGGCATTTCATGTATATACAGCAGTGAGATTCCTGTGCTTTGTTGATTATGACTTTTCATAGAACTGTGGGAATCTTGCTATAAGCACAAGATTATACATGAGCTGGAAGTTAAGTACAGCACGATTATAACTGCAATGTCTCCTATATACTGTCCCACTAGCTTTCAAAAATTATATCTGATCATATATATTGATTAAAGCCCCAATCTGGCTTTAAAACTCTGAGTAGTTCCCATTCCTTACAGGACAAAGTCCAATCTCCTTATCATGTTGTTTCTATCCTCAGTTTACCTTCCAACCACATTATCCTCCACCCCCTTCTGAACACCTTTCAGTCACTCCAACCACTTCAAATACTGTTATATTCCTTAAAAACCAAATATATAATTTTTAATTCCTATGAATCATTTTTTTTTCTATCTGTAATGCCTATTGTACCCCCACCTCACTTCCATTGCCTAATGTGTACCCCTGTTAATCCCTTTTCTGATTCAGCTCACCCTACAAATCCCGCTCAGGTATCACCTTCTCAATGAAGCCTTCCCAGGATACAGTCCTCCCTCTCTGATAGCACGCAATAATGCACTCTCATTATTTGCCACTTCCTTGTGTTTTTGATGACTATGGGCCGTTGAGAGTCGAGACCATGTCTTGGTGTCCTAAGCACAGAACCTGGAACATTAAATCTTTGTTGAAGGAATGCATGGTCTTAATATTTCTGCCTGCTTCAAAAGATTTTCAATGTAATTATTTTGACTTATCTTTATTTGAATATATTGATTACAGAAAAATGGTTATATAGCTCTAAAAGATTGAAAATCATTTGGGAGTTATTTTGCATAAGATACTTAAAGATTCCATTTTAAGAATGTAAATTTCAATATGATAATGATTATTAACACCCCTTAATTGAATTCAAACCTCACCTCAAGGATATTACTCGTTTGAAATTTGTGGCAAATTTTTTTAATGACATTTGACTATAGTCTGAGGGTCTGTCCTGCTCATTGTTCTTGAAGTAAGAAAAAAATGTCCTACTCTGTGTAGCAGCCTCATGATGCTTTGTTTTATGGATGTCTTAACTCATGTTTCATGAACTCAGGATTCATCTCTCTGTGTCTTGCCAATTCTGTTCCACAAGACTAATTTTTGTCTTGTGGCTTTCTCTTTTTAAAAAAAAATTTAGATTAAAAAAAAATTTTAGATTCAGGTGGTACATGTGCAGGTTTGTTAATGAATACTTTGCACGATGCTGAGGTTTGGGCCTCAGTTGAGTCCATCACCCAAATAGTGAACATAGTACCCAATAGGTAGTTTTTCAGCCCTTTTCTTTCTCCCTCCCTCCCTTCTTTTGCAGTCCCCCATGTCTGTTCCCATTTTTATGTCAGTGTGTATTCACTTAGGATAATGGCCTCTAGCTATTTGTTGCAGCAAAGGACATGATTTTGTTCTTTTTTGTGACTGCATAGTATTCTATGGTGTAAATGTACCATATTTTTTAAGCCAATCCTGTCTTGTGTCTTTCTTAATATCATAGTATCATATGTAAGCACAAAACAGTTTTTATATGGTACAGTTAAAAAATCTAAAACACAAATTTGATCCTCTCAAACATCTGCATAAAACCCCTCAGTGTCTCTACAATGCCTGCAGGATAAATGTCCAAACTCCTTACTATGGAAAAAGTTATGAAATTTTTCTATCTTTTACTTATCCCTGTTTATCTTTAAGCCCTATGTCTTGCCACCGCCCCTTGTAGTCCAGGCAACCCTGTGCTCTCTCTTGCCTCTGAGGCCTACAGGTGTTGTTCCCTCTGTGTGGAATACCTGACCTTCAGACTATTCACATTTGCAAAGCATGCATGTATCTGTGTGGTTTTTAGATTAAGATTTATCTCTCCCACTGAACTGTGAACTCCATGAAAGCAAAGAGCACATTTAACGCACTTACTATTGTGTGGCATGTTCCAGACACTCCATAAACACCTGCTGCGTGAATAAATAAAAGAATGTCTCCTACCAGGTGTCCCCAGCATCTAACACAGTGCCTGGCACATAGTAAAGCACCCAATATTTATAAATCAGTACATGTTGGTGATCATTTCTAAAATTATAACAACTGTTCCTACTTTGTTTTATATTTAAATATGGGACTTTTATTGTTTTGGAAGACTTTCACAAGAACTTTCTTACTTGAACCTCTCTCTTACTTGAACCTCTGCAGAAAAAAGACTTCTATAAAGTGACACCTCCCTGTTTCTTTTTTATTTTGAACCCTGATTTGAAGAATTCCAATAATACAGTTTAACCATGTTAAATAATTTAATGTGGTTAAGTGACCCTGTTGTGCTGTATGATGTAAAACAGAAAAAGAAACTGCTCCCATTCTGCCAGGTTTTAAATGGTAGCATATGAAATACTGATTTCTTTGTGCTGTCCAAGCAGGAATATTATAGGCATGGCAACGTTCTTTTTCAAATTACAAAAAGAATCGGTTACTTAGTTAAATGTACAAAATAACCACATCTATCTATGCAAAAACACATATTTAGTGAAATGACCAGAGTTGAAAAGTACTTGGAGAGGAAAGTCGAGGAAATACCACTGTATTTTGGGTGGGAGGGAGGGAAATGTTAAAGAATCTAGCATTGAGGTCACATTGCTTTCGAATATTGGAACTAAGTTTGGAATAAACCCTGTTGCATGGCAGTAGACAGAGACTTGCTAAACTAAATTACATGTAAATACTAAAATGCAAGGTGTTTGTGTTATGACAACGTGATGTGATGAAACATTTGTCTACATTTTAGAAGTAAGAAAAATGTGGAGATGCCTTTTGAATAACTAAGTGATCATACTGATTTTTTAAATCTCCTCTAACTACAAGACCTCAAAGCTCCCACATTTTACAAGTATGAGAACTCATTTCCAGAGAGGTTAAACAAATTGCCAAGGTTATTGAGCTAGTTAATTGCATGGCCAGGATTTAAAATCTAGGTTTTCTGATCCTCATTATTATGCTCTTTTATTTTTCTTACAAGGTTCTACTACTGAATGTGTTTGGTTTTATAAATATAAATGAATCTTGAATGGATACTGTAGAAAACTACTTGCGACACTGAAAAGTTTTCTTGGGGGAAATAAAGATTTATGTAAATTCACAGGCATTGGCAATGTCATATGCTGCCTCACCCTTTTATTGTGGGAGATAAATGAGTCTAGGAAAATGAGATAGCACAGAAACAGTTCATCTATCCCCAACTCCTCCACCTGCAATACTGTTTCCTTTGTCCCCAGCACTACAAAAGAAAACTCAAGTTGCTAGCTGGTAAGATAGATGTTTTGCCTCCTATAGCCAATCTTTTCAGCCAGTATTTTTCCTCCTTGCAACTGACAGCACAGTCCCCCACCCCACATACCACATACACACATACATACACACCACCACTACCACTAAGAGTGCTGCCTCCAGTTTCCAATTCTGTTACAAATTTTGAGGCAAGAAGATAAAACTTCCGCATTTTATCATTTATTTATACTATTCCTAACTAGTTGTTGACCATAAAGCCAAAGAATCTCCACTTGAGTGACTTTCATATCTATCTAAGTAAACACACCAAGATAGGAAACTGAAGTGGGTATAACTCTTTCAAAGATAAATGCACAAGCCATTTTTGCAGGGATTATATATTTTTTATATATATATACACACATACACACACGCATACCCACACACACATATATATATATGTGTGTCTAAGTAACTCAAAAGAATCAACTGAGAAACCATTAAAATAAGTTTCAGAAATGCATTAGAAAGGGCTTCTCACAGTTTAGTAAGCTAATGGCCTACTCTCCCAAGAGAGAGCTGGAATGTGAAGTGTTTCCCAAAATTATCTGACCTACAGTGAAATACATTTGGGAAACTCTGCTTCCAGTGATTCTGGAGACATGGACTGGATTTGTCTAGCCATTTAAAGATGGATGACCTAGTGGGCATGTTTCCACATGGCGCATACTACATATCAACATATGTGTGTTGATGCCAAAGAAGCTAAAATAAGTTGTTGTCAAAATATTTATGAGCTTGATTGAAGTTGTTAGCGTATATAAAAAGAAAATAAGGCTACCACATGGGTTTTAGTTTTTAGATTTTTTCTGTCTTCTGTTGACATGAGTGACAACCATAATCTTACATTCAAGCAGCTTACATGTTTAACTTAATGTGTCATTGTATTTGATAAATAAAACTCTGGTGTTTGGGGTTGCTTTTTATTTTTGAAGCAACACCATATCGTTACCTTCAATCAGATTGTTAGAGAAATGTATTTTCCTAGAATCACTTAGGTTACAAAAAGCTCTTTAAGTTTTCTAGTTAATAAATCTAAATCAAAGCTAGATCGAGCTAATCCCTTTTTGAGTAGGGAAAGCTCATTTCATTCATTGTGTGTGGTACGTTATCTCCTTGATTCCACTTTAAGTATCACATGCTATAGCGCATTTGACCCTATCTCTTGTAATGTTTAAGGAAGTAATATTTCCATGTTTGATGATAGCTTCTTGTCAAGGGTGTTTTCAGGTGATCAATTTAAAGATAACATCTCAGTAAATACTACTACCATCTGGTATGGCATCTTTCTGAGGAATATATTGATAATCTCATAACTAGTAAGCACTCCTCACTGGGCTTGACTTAGCACATATCCTCATTTGAATGTATTCTGCATAGCACACTCTGGAAAATTCA